>NW_024069220.1:0-59784 GCF_009389715.1 Phoenix dactylifera
AAGGTCAGCGGGCTTGTAATGAGGAACCCGAGCATAGGTCCGTAGGGGAGTCTTGATGCCTAACACCTTATGCCATCTGGTGTGGGAGTGTTGACTGAATGCTCGTTACATGGAGGAATCATTACAAGAGTAAAAGTGCATAATAAATATAAAATAAAAAAATATAATAAAAAATAAAAAAAAATTAAAAAAAAAAAGAAGAGAAAAAGAGAAAATAATATTGACCTTGAAAAAGACGATAGTGTGAAAGCCGTCGTTGTAAAAATTCGAGTAAACTGGAATATTACAGATAAAGCCCATGAGGTATTAAAGTAAACATCCACAACTCTCGAAATCCTGCAAGATAGGATGATTTTGAATCAGTGATTAAGTCTTATCTGACCAATTCTTGGAAACTACTAGTTTTTAGCAATATTTTGGAGAATCTAAAGCCTTAGCTTGTGTATGGTCCAGACATCACCGAGCACCCAAATATAAATTAGCCTTACAACTCTCTAACGGAAACTTAATGACTTCAACTTAAGTTGCATACTGACCTAGGATTTGGGCTGACTTAGTAATTAAAACTTTGTGCTTTTGAAATTCTTGGCATTAATGCATTTGAAATTAGATTTTATAAAACAATAAAATAAATTTCTTTCGACTGCAGTTTGTGGGTATCTGAGCCGGAAACCCTCACGAGACAAAACTCGTCCACTAGGGCCACCTAGGGGTTTAAAGCCTTATTGCATACGGTAAATGCAATCGCGATTCCTGCGAAAGTGAGTTAGTTTTTTTTTTTTTTTGCTCGAGGACTAGCAAAATGTAGGTTGGGGGGTGTGATAAGTGCTAAATAATGCATAAATTAATATCTTATTCATAGCACTTATCATTATTTTAATTGACATATTTGGTCAAGTTAACCATAAAAGATGTGCTACCCTCATCATTGCATTTTAATAATTATAAGAGGTGATTCGAGTTGATTTAATTATTTAATGATTAAGTCTAATGTGTGCAGGTCACGTCTGCAGCTGAACCTGTGCTTAGTAATTAATGCTCCAAGTTTGATCCCAGCTGTCCCATGTTGATCTCCCAATATCTTAGCTCACAGATCCGTTTCATTACTCTCCCAACTTCCTTATTTCTTTCAACATTGGGCTCAACAACCGACTCCCTTATTCCTTCCAAACCAAGTCCCTTCCCCATTTAAAAATAAAAAAATAAATAACACTCCAGCCTTCATTCGGACCCAAAACGGGACTAAGGAACATAACCACAACCCAGCATCCTCTTCCTTCGGGATAAAGCTCTAGCTCATCCCATCTTTTCCGTGATCACTTCCCAGCTCAGTCCTCCCGTATTTTCACGTCTAATCCTCCTAGCGGAACAACCTTGCATCCTTATCCCCTGTTTTGGAACAGAGTAACAGCCTATCCACGCTCATTTCAGCCGAGAACCTCTCACGTCCAAGCTTCCGTTTCTCTTCCAAAGAACAAACCCACCGATCCTCATCTTCTTCCGTGATTCACCCTAATCTACTCTCAACTGTGAGCAACATCCCTTCCGCATACAAAGCCCCAACGCATCTTCTCGTTGCTCCATTTCTTCCGGATCGATCCCAACTCCCCATCCGCGATCATCTCCCAGCATTTGTTAGCAACCCGAGCTTCACGTTTCTCCCTCCCGTTTGCGGATCAAGCCAGCCTCCATCTCTCTCCGCGTCTGGAAGCTAACAGCTCCACACTGATTCTCCATGAATCACGGATCCGATTCCATCATCCCAACTCCTCTGTTATCAGCCGAACTCCCATCCTCATACCGTTCAACAACCGAGATCCCAAAACCAAGCACAGCTCCCAGCTCACCAAACCAACCGAGTTCCGAAATCCTTTCAAACGCTCATGAGATAAGATCAAATCCCATGCATCATCCTCCCCTGTTTCAGCAACAAAACAAAGCCAACGGCAGCATCCACCGAATCTCCCGCGTCTGCAGTTCAAGGGATCAACTCCCAGTTCTTCCCAGCATCCGCAATACAAGGTTCATCAGCTATATTCCGTTCCCAACCTCTTCATCTCCGCTAGATCTCCTCCCAGCTTCCGCTAGATCCCGTTCGACAACCACCCACGGATAGCTCCTTCCGAACTCCCCTGCATTCACGAGATCCAAACAGAGTCATCCTCATCCCGCTATCAGCCGTGTCCACCGTTCACAGCTCCGAGATCTTCTCCAAATCCCAGCGTCTTCTTTCCTTCCGCGTCCGAGATTTTCTCCGCTGCATCCCAACGCAGATGAGCTCGGATCGGATTGATCCCAATCATCTGCGGTTCATCTCCCAGCCATCAACCGAATCCAAACCCCCAGCCGCGTTCTCCTCTTCCGAACCAAGCTAACCTTCTTTTGGATTAACCCCAACGTCCCATGATCCTCTCCGAGTCTCCTGCTCCCAGCCGAACAGAGCCACGTCGCAGCCGCGTCCGAGATCCTCTCAGTCCACGTCCTCGCCATCCCGAGCTCCAAGCAACCTCCTGCGACTTGGCGGGATTCATCCTCATCTCAACCGAGAAGAGAGAAGGAGGGAGAGCCTATATAAAGAAGAGTTCTTCTCTTTCGGAGGCATGAATTCCCTCACAGGCCAATCCCACGGGAAGAAAGAAAAAGTAAAGGGAGAGAGTAGTTTGGTTATTTTGGGAATAACTTCCCATGTATATAAAAAATAAGATTGAATGCTGAGGGAGAAAGAAAGGAAGCTGATCATGAAGGGAGAGATGGGAGCCCGCTGCTGTGCTGCTGCTACCGTCTCCAACTCCATGCAGGGCTATTTCTTCTCTAGGGCTGGATGCAGCCCTAATAAGGGCTGAGGGTTTTATATTTTTGATTTCTATTCTTGGAGTTGTATAAACCTTATTCTGCTTCTAATGAATATTTTATTTCATCTCATATTAATTTCTGTGATTTTAAATATGATGTTTATACAACTGTTCTTCATGATCACTAGGTAAATATAAGATAGTCCATGCCTAGGAAAGATGCAAATGTGCTGCCACTTTAGATTAGGTAGACATTTCATGCCAACCGAAGATGGATTATGCCCAAATTACTTTATGATTGAATTTTTATATTAAATGCTTATTAGGCTTGTAGCCATTTGCATGTTTATCCAAGAATAAATTAAAATATAAATAACCCTTGTCTCGATGTAGTGGTGAAATTTCTTGCCCTAGGTCTCCTAAACTGAATATCCCTTTAATTGCATTTCTTTTATTAAATTGTTTAGTTTAATAGTTCTTCACAAATACATCCTTTTTAAAATTTTTATTATTAAGAAAAACAATTATACCCCAATCCCTGTGGATCGATACCCGTAATCACATATCCTACTAGATACGTGCTATTGCGTGGTCTTTAAGTTGACTATCAGCCTCCCAAAGCTCTCAAGTTGGAAGAAAGCTACAATTTATTGGCCCAAGCTTAAAGTTCAAAGGATTCAATTTGGAAGAGTAAAATCAAAGGGAAAAATTCAAAAGAATTGTCTTCGAGTCGACTCCTGAGGATTTCGAGTCGACTCCGGAGAAGTTTGAGTCGACTCCTAGGAGTCACAGGGCAGAAAAGTCAGGGAGAGGCAGTTTTCGGGTGTCTGAGATTCGAGTCGACATCAGTGGAACGCGAGTCGACTCGATGGTTGGTAGGTCGACTCCAAAGAAAGCAAGAGTCGACTCTCAGCGGGAACACAAGGAAAAAGTCAGAGAGCGTTTTGGGACTCTGAGATTCGAGTCGACTCCCGCATTGCATGAGTCGACTCCGAGACTCCGCGACCATCAACAGACAAGAAACCAAGTTACTACCTCTGGAGATCGAGTCGACTCCCAGACAGCTCGAGTCAACTCCAAGACAGCTTCACATCAAAAAGGCAGAAGACCAAGTTCGCAAACTGAGAGCCGAGTCGACTCCAAGGAAGTTCGAGTCGACTCCAAGACTGGACGAGCAAAAGACAGAGGGATCGGGAGTTCGGGCTCTGAGATTCGAATCCGACTCCCAGGACAGTCGAGTCGACTCGAGAGGACAAAATTCAAAATTGGATCCACGGACTTCAGTGGATGAGCCGACTCCGAAATTGCCAAGTCAGCTCCAGAAGTTGGCGAGTCGACTCCAGGTTAAGACGAGTCGACTCGCCAGTCGAGGCAAGCACATTAATTCAAATTTGGAACAGTGGCCGAGTCGTCTCCGGTAAAACACGAGCCAACTCCTGCAACAGGCGAGCCGACTCCTAATCGCCGCGAGTCGACTCCGATCCCAACGGTAACATTGTCAGAAAATGCAGACTGTGTCCAACGGCTCTTTTTCTTGTCTCTAACGGCTATATTCTTGTTTCCACGCCATCTAAAGCTATAAAAACAAGAAGAGAGCTAGGGGAGAACTCATGGAAGTGGGAGAGATCATTTAGGAAGAGATTCCAAAGAGATTACAAGGGAAATCTTCCATAAGCACAAAAGGGCCATTCAAAGTAAAATAGAGAGAAGAAGAGCATCCAAGTGAATCCCAAAGCTTCCTCTCCATCCGTGTGCTGCCTCGGTGATCCTCTACTTCGTGCCCAAATCAGAAAGAGGGTCAAGTAAAGAAGAAGCCGAGCTCCTTCATCTTCAAAACTCGTTTGAGGGCTTCTCTTTACTCTATTTGTTTATATTGTCATATTTGCTTGTTTAAGAAGCTTTGTTTTGTTTTATACTTTGTTTTAATATCTTGTAACTCGATTCAATCAAGGGATTGAATCAAGGGGTTAAGGTTTGTTGGTGAGCCAAAGGGAAAACCAACTGTGTAAGGTTTGTTGGTGAGCCAAAGGGAAAACCAACTGTGTAAGGTTTGTTGGTGAGCCAAAGGGAAAACCAACTGTGTTAGGTTTGTTGGTGAGCCGAGGGTAAAACCAACGAGTAGGGTTCGATTGTGATCCCGGGAAAACAATCGGAGTGGTTCTAGTCAGTGAGCCTGGGAAAACCGACCGAGTTCGTTGTGCGCTCGTAAAACAACAAGTTGGGTTGTAAGCTTGTAAAACAACCGGCTGTAATCGGTAGGATTATAGTGAAATTCCCAAGAGGTCTTGGGGCGTGGATGTAGGTGCTGGGGTGCACCGAACCACTATATGTCCTTTGTATTTGTGATGCTTTTTGTCATTGTCTATCTTGCTCACTTACTTACCTAGATAAATTGCATGCTTAACTCTTATCCGCGCATCCTTTAGTTGCAAGCATATTAAATTTACTTAATCAAGTCTCATTCGATAAATCAACCTATTGCTAAGTTTAAATTCCACTGTGCAACTATACAACTTAGCATAATTAATTGAAAAGTGTTAGAAGTAGCTTAAAAGTTTTATAAAACCCAATTCACCCCCCCTCTTGGGTTGTATCTACTGGGCAACAGAGTTGGAACATACGATTTGATAAGGTGATCAAATCATATGGCTTCATTAAGAATGAAGAGGAACCTTGCATTTATAAATGGGCAAATGGTTCAGTTATTATATTTCTTGTTTTGTATGTGGATGACATTCTTTTAATCGGGAATGACATTCCTGCATTACAAGGAATAAAGGTTTGGCTATCATCTCAATTTGCCATGAAGGATTTGGGAGAAGCATCTTACATCCTAGGGATGAAGATCTATAGAGATAGATCTAGAAGATTGCTTGGATTTATTCCAATCCACATACATTGATACTATACTGAAAAGGTTCAGTATGATTAATTCCAAGAAAAGCTATCTTTCAATGGGTCATGGAATTAACCTCTCTAAAAGGGATTGTCCGACAACCTCTCAAGAAAGAGAGAGTATGGATAGAATTCCATATGCTTCGGCAGTGGGATCTATAATGTATGCCATGACATGTACTAGACCAGACGTGGCATACTCACTAGGAGTAGTGAGTAGATACCAGTCTGATCCAGGTAGCAACCACTGGAAGGTTGTAAAAACCATCCTTAAGTATTTGAGAAATACTAAAGATCAGTGGCTTGTCTACGGTGATTCTGACTTAAAACTTGAGGGATATACCGATTCAAGTTTTCAGTCAGATCAAGATGATAGCAGAGCGTGTCGGGATATATCTTCACTCTTAAGGGTGGGGCCATCTGCTGGAAGAGTTCCAAGCAGCATACAGTGGCAGATTCTACATGTGAAGCAGAATACATTGCAGCATCTGATGCAGCCAAGGAAGCCGTATGGTTGCGCAAGTTCATCACCGAGCTGGAAGTGGCACCTTCCATTGATGGTCCAGTTCCTATATTTTGTGATAACACTGGAGCCATAGCTCAGGCAAAGGAACCTAAAGCACATCAGCGGACCAAGCATATTCTGCGACGCTATCACCTGGTTCGAGAGATTATAGAACGAGGTGATATTGATCTTCAGAAGATTGACACAAAAGAAAATCTGGCTGACCCATTTACCAAAGTCCTCGGCATCAAAGAGTTCAACGAACACAAGTCGAAGATGGGTATTAGATACTGTGCCGATTGGCTTTAGGCTAAGTGGGAGTTGTTGGAAATTGTATCCTAAATGTCAATCGTCAGCATATTGATGATTGAATTTTGTAAATAAGTTGACAAATTAATAAAGTATTATTTGGCATTATTCATCATTTCATCTTCAAATGAACTCTTATATGATGAAGTCCTTAGGACTTATGTTATGATAAAGGAGGATTTATCTTTGAGTCCTTAAACTTGTTCGCGACCAAATAATATGTTGTTACTAGGACGACAACATTATCGAGATTAGGTCGTTGTGTGACATATACGTTGGTTGTCCTCTTAACCAAGGAGTGTGGAGACACTGGTATGCCATACAGGTGAAGTGTAGGAGTACATTTCACTGAACGTGACCAATTCCGGAATGCTCTACTGTCGAGAGATGTTCCGAGTGGATATGGATATAAGTTTGGCCCTCTGACCTGAGACCGCAACCTGTGACTAGCAAGCAACTCACTGTACTTTGGTACCGGACTACCTGAATTTCTAATTCAGTGACGGAAGGTCACTGGGTACAGTCAAGTACTTGCGTAGTCAGTTGTGAGTCAAGATGGAATTGACCCCTCCTGGAAACAGGAATAATATCTTGTGATTAATTTAGCAAAACCTTGGCCAGGGTAATCCCAGTGAGGAGTCACGGAATATCTAAAGTTAATCACATAATGGATGTACTAATTATAGGGTTGACAGTGAGCTCTAAGTCATCCTGGCATTAAGAGTCAAAGGGATTGAATTATACAGTAACCATAGTTCAGGGTTCCAGAATATTTGCTTCGCATATATTCGGCCTATTCGGACGTCGGGTACCATTGCTAGATGGTCACATCGATTAGTGTAGGAAGTCGTTCCTATACTACCGGCTTAGGTTCGAACCTATGAGGTCACACGCATAGAAGATTCTTGATTGATCAAGAAGGCTGATGAATGATTAAGAATCATTCAGTGATAATTTGGTCAATTCGATTGGCAAATTATCTTATAAAATAATTAAAGTAATTATCGAAGGATTAATTAGTAATTAGATTGCTAATGAACTCAATTGGATTGAGTAATTAGACTAAGGATGAGCCAAATTGAATTAGATTCAATTCTGGGCTCAATCAGGGTTTTTGACCTGATTGGATTAGGTCTGAATCAAGAGAACTTAGGTTGACCAAATTAAATTAGATTAAATTTGTGCTTAATTAGGGATTGACCTAATTGGATTAGGTTCAACCCATGGTAATTGGATCATTCTAATTGTTAGGATTTAATTAAATTAAATGGGTTTGATCTGAAACTGTTCGGATCTTGAAATCTACTTGTCACATATCCATGCATGGTGCCATAAATTGATTTTTAATATGATTAAAAATTAATTTAATTTATTTAATGGTGTCATGTGACACTTGGCAACATCAGGGACCTCTTTCATCATTAGATGGGTCGAAATGGAGAGATAAATTCATGAAAAAAATTGGATAAGATCAAATTCTCTCTCTTCATGACATATGTCATCCTTATCTTTATCTCACTTCTAATTAAGGTTGAATTTCGAATTTAATCATCACAAAATCACCACGTGACCCTCTAATCCATTTGGGGCCATGGGAATTTCGAAATTGAAAGAGGAAAGTGGCAACATGATGAATGGTTTAGATTAGATCAAGCTTCATCATGTAATAGCACATGAACTTGAATTTTGAATTCAAAATTCAAAACCCCACAAAATCCTCCACAAATATGGGATGGTTGGCATGAAGTTAGGTAGGAGAGCAACATTAAAAGGACCTCCATCATCTGGTGGTCGAATTCAGGGAAAAAAGAGAGAAAAAGAAGAAGAAAAAAGGGAAAAGAAAAGAGAGGAACCCTAGTTCATGCATGGAAAAATTCTGCATTCAATCTAGCTGACTTCTTCCTCCTCTAAGTCCATTGCGCCATTAGTGTTAGGGGTCCCTAATAAGAGTCTTTAGATCAGATCTAAGTCCTCTTCAATCCCTTTAAACCTTTTCTCCAAGTTCTTCCAAGAAGGCGGATCAAAAGTTGATAGCGTTTGGAAGATCAAATTTCAGCCTCAAGAAATTCTGCACAAGCTAGCACTTCCGCAGGATTGGATCTCTTCAGAAACTTTGCGTGGACTTCTCGTAGAGGCCATTCGTGTGCGTGGCTGCGAAGTCGAGGATCAGATCCACAAGTTTCATCCATCATAAAAAGTATTAATCCTACATTAATCTTTTATTATGATGTCAAGATCTAGGTCTGATTTTCCGAGGTTTTACCCTCTTTTGGGGCTCCTCACGGAGATATCTCCAGAATCCATTCAATGGATATTCGGAGATTAATCGGAATAGAGTTCTTAAGTTTCAGATCTGATAGTTAATCATGCATGAAAGTTTTAGCATAATTGTTTAAACGATTCCGGCATAATCCTATGTGTTCTTAAGGTGCTGATTTCTAGATTTGATCTTGTAAGCATGCATGAATTAAATTGTTTGATTCGATTTTTCCGCTGCGTTTAAAACTTAAAAAGAACTACGTATGGCTTGATCCCCCTTATGAAGGGGTGCATAGGCAACCCGATCAGGTTCAGCCATGGTTTTAAAAAAAAAAAAAATCAGCATGCTTAACACCGAAGAACCTAGGATTCACTTTCAATATTAGCATCTGAAATTAAAGCTATAATAATTAAAAAGATTAAGAAGCAAAATACTTTTCTATAATACTTGATTGCACTCCTGATGCAAGCCATCAGGAACAAATGACCCTAGTTTTAAGATGTGTAGATACTTCAACAAGTCCAGTAAAAGTAGAAGAATATTTTTTAGAATTTTTAGAAGTAGATGATACATCTGGAAAGGGTCTTTTTAATGAACTTATAAATATAATAGAAAAACATAAACTTGAGGTTAATGATATAAGAGGACAAGGGTATGACAACGGATCTAATATGAAAGGAAAACATCAAGGTGTACAAAGAAGATTATTAGATATAAATCCTAGAGCGTTTTACACACCATGTGGATGTCATAACTTAAATTTAGTATTATGTGATATTGCTAACTCATGTCCTAAGGCTATATCTTTTTTTGAAGTGATACAACGAATTTATACCTTATTTTCTTCTTCTACAAAACGATGGAAAATTTTACAAAATAATATATCCACATTAACTCTTAAACCGTTGTCAAAAACACGTTGGGAAAGTCGTATTGAAAGTGTCAAAGTAATTAAAAACCAAGCTCCTAAAATAAGAGATGCCTTAGTTCAATTAGCAGAATCTAGTGAAGATCCTAAAACAAAGAGTGAAGCCACATGTTTAGCTACATATGAGATTAAAAATTTTGAATTTTTATTAGGCATGAATATTTGGTATGATATATTGTTTGCTGTTAACTCAATTAGTAAGATTTTACAATCTGAAGACATGCATATTGATGTTGCTATAGATCAATTAAAAGGTATTCTTTCTTATTTGAAAAGTTATAGGGAAAATGGATTCATGAATGCTTTGAATTCATCTAAAGAAATTGCAAATGAAATGGAAATAGAACCTATATTTCGTGAAAAACGTATGATCCGTAGAAAAAAATATTTTGATGAAAATAATGATGATGAGATAACAAGATCAGCTGAAGAATCTTTTAGAATTGATTACTTTTTATATATAGTAGATCAAGCTATTTTTTCAATTCAAAATAGGTTTGAACAATTTACCATATATGAAAATGTTTTTGGTTTTTTGTTTAATTTTAGAAAATTAAAATCTTTGAATGAAGATGATTTGAAAAAGTGTTGTCTTAATCTTGAAAACTTTTTAAAACATGGTGAATATTCTGATATTGATGGTATTGATCTGTTTTCAGAGTTAAAAATTTTAAAAGAATTTTTACAAATAGAAACTAGTACTCCTGTTGATATTTTAAGTTTTATAAAAAAAACAGATTCTTTTCCAAATGCATGCATTGCATATAGGATATTATTAACAATACCTGTAACAGTTGCTTCTGCTGAAAGAAGTTTTTCAAAATTAAAGTTGATAAAATCTTATTTGCGATCAACTATGTCACAAGAAAGATTAAATGGATTAGCTATATTATCGATTGAAAATAGTATTTTAATGGATCTTGAGTATAAAAGTTTAATTAGTAATTTTGCTTCTCAAAAAGCTAGACGAATTATTTTTAAATAAAAATTTTAAAATATTTTTATACTTATTAAAAAAATTTATTATTTAAATAATAATTAAAAAGGCCTCTTCTAATGAGTTCGCCTTAGGCCCCCAAATGTATTGGGCCGCCCCTGGGCTTAAGATAATCAAATTCCAATAATTCCATAAGTTTAAATCAGCAGTTAATGAGCAATTTATTCGACTAAATATAACCAACTTGTTCAACTACAAAATTTTTTGATGTTCATCAATATCAGAAAATAAACTAACTTATGCTCTAAAGCTTGGACTCCAGACCCACCCTTTTGAGCTTTTCTAGCCCAATAAAAATTCCCACACATCCACACCTTTATAATAACAAATGAGAGAAATATCAAATCATTTTTATATAAATTTCATGCCACAAAATACTATAATCACAAAATGAGCATAGCAAACACATATCATTCTAATGCAATACTCACATAAAATAAATATCTCAAATTAGTATATCGGATTGATAATATTTAGATTCTCAATTCTATACTACCATAACCATATTTCTGCCCCATAGCGGGGTATCAACTGTACCACATTTCAAACTTGTGACAGGGGCATCAATAATACTACATTTCCAGCATGTGGCGAGGTATCAACAAGTCCCACTTTTCTGGCCCATGGCGGGGCATCAACAGCGTGGCTAGTCCTGAGTACCACAACCCATAATTCAATTACATGCTTGTTATCTGAGTATAACTAAACATCATACTCTTTTACAAAATTCGAAACACGCAAGTACCAAAATCCACAAAAATCAGAATCAGAAATACATGATACACTCTTTCATAAAGATCTATATATACTTAACAAATAAATATATAATAAGAAGCCATCATATACCATACAAAACAAAATGACTGATGCACAAAATAGTTTATATACACGATGACTCATGTCCCAATACTATTCAGTTGATAAATTGAATAATTATGCATTGCGTGCCCTCGGAGCCCCTGGTCATGCAACCAGTACCAATACTAGTTCAGGGTCCCTGATTGCACGATGCTATCCTGGTAATCCTCCAAGGGTCATGATAAAGAGAGAGAAACACGAGAGAGAGAGAGAGCAGGACAGAGAAGGAGAGAGAAAGTAAGAGAGAGAACCATCTAAGAGAGAGAACCGTCCGTAAGAGAGAGAACCATCTAAGAACGGCGGCTGCCCCCACGGAGGCCACCCCCGACGGCAGAAGCTCCGGCCGGCTCCGGCAACGATCATGGCAGCAGCAACATCGACCACGGTGGCCGGTGATGGAGAGAAAACAAGGAAAACCAACCTTAGATCGACTCAAAAAAAAGGAGAAGAACGGAACAGCTAGCCCGGCTCACCGGCCGATAATGGCTCTACCTCAGGTCATGGAGGTGGACGAGAACCCGATTAGAGCTCCGACAGGACCCTTGGCCCTAAATAACGATGGATCCACACCGGAACAAGGGAGAAAAATTTAAAACAGGGGGACCTCTGATAGCCAAATCCGACGGCCAGCAGATCTAATCAGGCCGTCAATGGCGGTCAACTCTCGCGAGGTACTCGGCTGCACTCCCCGACGAGCACGGTGACTGAGATGCGACAAGGAGGAAGAGAATCCAACGGTGGTTGCTTGGAACTCGCCGGCGAGGTGCTCGAAGGAAAGGTAAGATGGATTTTATAGATCGATTCCTAGGGTTCACCGGAGTCTAGCTTGCCCTAGGAATCCTTCCTTTCGCCGGACTCGGGGAGGAGCCGGACTCCCATTGAGAGTCCTCCTCATTCACCTCACGTGCCAATCACGTGACTTTTCTCTTTTTTTTTGGGGTGGGTCATGCCTTAATAATTGTGCAGGACCATGGACCGGTCAATAGACTGGGCCCTCACCCTTTTCCTTCTAGATGGTCATATTCCGAGTTTCTTGTTTTACGAGGCCTAGGAAGTGGGTGTAATCACTCCAAAGGCATCATCTCCTTCTATGAGCAATAGTTTAGTTAAATGCTAGTATACAGTTCTTTCATTATGCTTTTGAGCTGTTCCTAGGGCAAAATATTAATTACTCAAAGTCATCATTTGTCTTCCTCTGTGAGTAGACCTAGTTGATCACAAGCTTGCTCGATGGAAAGTTCTTTTTTTACGGTAGGACATTTAGTCCTCGTCAACGCGGTTGTACCTATATTACCATAATTTTTCATGTTTCTCTTCTCCTTATCCTCTTGGCTCATATACTGTTCAGACCATATTATCTGGAGGCTTCTTTCTAAGCAACTCTAAAAATAAAGCTACAAACCTAAACGTGAAGGCAAAACTGGCAATGATGCTTTTTGAGTAAGTGGAGATGGCGACTTTTACAACAAACCTAGTGACCTCGGCAGAATTTGATTTTGGAGAAATATTATGTAAAGCTGGAACTCGGCTCGAGCCATCCTGAGGCCCGTCGAGCTGGGCCAACTTCGGATCAGACTATGGGGTAGGCCTAAGAATTTTTAGATCAGGTTGGGCTTAGAATTAGGGCTCGTGTACATTTTCAGCTGGGCTCTCGCTGGAGGAGTTGGAGAGCGAATTGGTAGGGCTACAGCTAATGCTTAAAGATGCAAAGAATGGGGCAGTTACCCATGAGATTAATTAAGAAGAGGAGAGGAGGGAAGATGCAAAGAATGGGGCAGTTACCCATGAGATTAATTAAGAAGAGGAGAGGAGGGAAGTAGGGCAGTGGAGGACCATGGTAGGGTGATGGAAGCCTCTCTTTTGGTATATAGAAAAATTAAGTATAATTCGCATGTTGGGTGGTTGGTGATTCAAGGACTACCTCAAGGCAGCACCTAAAATCAAGAAAAAATGATAGATAGAGCTAGGACTAACTTGGGTTAGCATCTAGACTATTTCAAGACAAAGTTTGAGCAAAGTGTTTCAGGTTTTTTCATTGATACAAAAATGTCCATACAAAATATAAGAGGCAAATATTTAAAGGACCTCCTAAAGACCTCAACAACTTTCTAAATTAATGGACAATTCAAATTTCAATTTCAAATTTCCTAAATTAAAGACAAGTAATCCTCCTTAAATCAAGGAGTATACTAAAACCAGACTTCCTAAAATAAAATACTCCATAAGTAAGTAAACTTCCTAAACCAATTCCCACGCCCACAATTAAGGAATTTCCTTCTAAAATCCCACTCTTAGAAAATAGGAATGCGTGTCCTTAGTCTCTCCTTCTTTCAAACACTTTCCTTCATTTCGGCCACCAAGAATTGCACCCAGCTCCCATCCAGAAAAACCCAAAATTTTTGGATCTAAGCCCAGCCTGAAGGTTGACAAAATAATTTAGGACGGGCTCGCTTAGGGGCATGGCTTGGACATTTCCAACGTTTATTATTACGCAAGAAGTTCTCCATTCTTCACCTCCAAGAGTCTAGAAGTTCTTGCATCCCATTTTTGGAAAGTTATGCTGCAATGCTTTAATAGCTTCCTATGCAGCTTGCAAATTAAATTAGGGAATGGTGTTCACCTTAGAGTTTGGTAAGATCCCTAGCTCCCCTCCAGTACTACCATTGCCACCAACTTCCCTTCTTTGCCTTTGCTTGGGATTCTCCTGTCAAAGGATCAAAGCAAATCAGGGACTCAAATATCTCCCCTCAAGCCATCTAGTCAACATGCCATTGGATCAATTTATCCAGAATGAGCACTCAAAGCTGCACTACGTACTATCTGTTGGACTCCATCAACATGGTAGAATCTCATACCTATTCTTCCAAATAGACCACCACCAATACTTTTACTATGAATTCCTACTACAAATTCCTAAATTCAGGTGGTCTCTCCTACTTTTGGGCAAGGCAAATCCTGAAATTATGATTACCTCACAAAGAAATCCTCTTCACCTTACTAGACAACTTAGCAAAGTGCAAATGACCTATGCCAAATCAATGAGTCCCATGCAATGCTGACCAAGAAATACATAAACATATTGTTCTCAATTGCCCACTCTCCTAACAAGTTTGGAGAACCATAAATGGATACTTCAACTTCTACTACTACCCATCAGATGTTGAATCTATTTGCTCACCATTGGGGCGTTATAGCTTGGACCTACAAATGGAGATGGCCTCTCTTACTTTTACAATCCTTTGGATGTGGTGGAAGGAGCGGAACAATCAAATCTTCGAACATCTAATAAGGATCGATATTTCCACTTTAATCCTTTGGGTGTCAAGCAAACTTCTTATCTTGATTATAATTTTTTCTTTGTTTCCCCATATTTTCATATTTTGTTTTCTTATCGCTCCTTCTGTTCTTTCCTTTTTTTTTATAATGCCTTGATTTGATCTTCTAAATAAAATCTTCAGGTGAGATTTGCCCTCCCTTTCTTTGGATTAATGCTATAATTGCCATGAGGAGAAACAAATGCAAAAACGAAACAAAGGCGAGAAGCAGAGATGATGCTTAGGAAACAGAAAAACGCCTTGATTTGATCTTCTAAATAAAATCTTCAGGTGAGATTTGCCCTCCCTTTCTTTGGATGAATGCTATAATTGCCATGAGGAGAAACAAATGCAAAAACGAAACAAAGACGAGAAGCAGAGATGATGCTTAGGAAACAGAAAAACGCCTTGATTTGATCTTCTAAATAAAATCTTCAGGTGAGATTTGCCCTCCCTTTCTTTGGATGAATGCTATAATTGCCATGAGGAGAAACAAATGCAAAAACGAAACAAAGGCGAGAAGCAGAGATGATGCTTAGGAAACAGAAAAACGTCTTGATTTGATCTTCTAAATAAAATCTTCAGGTGAGATTTGCCCTCCCTTTCTTTGGATGAATGCAATAATTGCCATGTGGAGAAACAAATGCAAAAACGAAACAAAGACGAGAAGCAGAGATGATGCTTAGGAAACAGAAAAACGCCTTGATTTGATCTTCTAAATAAAATCTTCAGGTGAGATTTGCCCTCCCTTTCTTTGGATGAATGCTATAATTGCCATGAGGAGAAACAAATACAAAAACGAAACAAAGCCGAGAAGCAGAGATGATGCTTAGGAAACAGAAAAACGCCTTGATTTGATCTTCTAAATAAAATCTTCAGGTGAGATTTGCCCTCCCTTTCTTTAGATGAATGCTATAATTGCCATGAGGAGAAACAAATGCAAAAACGAAACAAAGCCGAGAAGCAGAGATGATGCTTAGGAAACAGAAAAACGCCTTGATTTGATCTTCTAAATAAAATCTTCAGGTGAGATTTGCCCTCCCTTTCTTTGGATGAATGCTATAATTGCCATGAGGAGAAACAAATGCAAAAACGAAACAAAGGCAAGAAGCAGAGATGATGCTTAGGAAACAGAAAAACGCCTTGATTTGATCTTCTAAATAAAATCTTCAGGTGAGATTTGCCCTCCCTTTCTTTGGATGAATGCTATAATTGCCATGAGGAGAAACAAATGCAAAAACGAAACAAAGCCGAGAAGCAGAGATGATGCTTAAGAAACAGAAAAACGCCTTGATTTGATCTTCTAAATAAAATCTTCCGGTGAGATTTGCCCTCCCTTTCTTTGGATGAATGCTATAATTGCCATGAGGAGAAACAAACGCAAAAACGAAACAAAGCCGAGAAGCAGAGATGATGCTTATGAAACAGAAAAACGCCTTGATTTGATCTTCTAAATAAAATCTGCAGGTGAGATTTGCCCTTCCTTTCTTTGGATGAATGCTATAATTGCCATGAGGAGAAACAAACGCAAAAACAAAACAAAAGCGAGAAGCAGAGATGATGCTTAGAAAACAGAAAAAACGCCTTGATTTGATCTTCTAAATAAAATCTGCAGGTGAGATTTGCCCTCCCTTTCTTTGGATGAATGCTATAATTGCCATGAGGAGAAACAAATGCAAAAACGAAACAAAGGCGAGAAGCAGAGATGATGCTTAGGAAACAGAAAAACGCCTTGATTTGATCTTCTAAATAAAATCTTCAGGTGAGATTTGCCCTCCCTTTCTTTGGATGAATGCTATAATTGCCATGAGGAGAAACAAATGCAAAAACGAAACAAAGCCGAGAAGCAGAGATGATGCTTAGGAAACAGAAAAACGCATTGATTTGATCTTCTAAATAAAATCTTCAGGTGAGATTTGCCCTCCCTTTCTTTGGATGAATGCTATAATTGCCATGAGGAGAAACAAATGCAAAAACGAAACAAAGCCGAGAAGCAGAGATGATGCTTAGGAAACAGAAAAACGCCTTGATTTGATCTTCTAAATAAAATCTTCAGGTGAGATTTGCCCTCCCTTTCTTTGGATGAATGCTATAATTGCCATGAGGAGAAACAAATGCAAAAACGAAACAAAGCCGAGAAGCAGAGATGATGCTTAGGAAACAGAAAAACGCCTTGATTTGATCTTCTAAATAAAATCTTCAGGTGAGATTTGCCCTCCCTTTCTTTGGATGAATGCTATAATTGCCATGAGGAGAAACAAACGCAAAAACGAAACAAAGCCGAGAAGCAGAGATGATGCTTATGAAACAGAAAAACGCCTTGATTTGATCTTCTAAATAAAATCTGCAGGTGAGATTTGCCCTCCCTTTCTTTGGATGAATGATGAGGAGAAACAAACGCAAAAACGAAACAAAGGCGAGACGCAGAGATGATGCTTAGGAAACAGAAAAACGCCTTGATTTGATCTTCTAAATAAAATCTGCAGGTGAGATTTGCCCTCCCTTTCTTTGGATGAATGCTATAATTGCCATGAGGAGAAACAAATGCAAAAACGAAACAAAGGCGAGAAGCAGAGATGATGCTTAGGAAACAGAAAAACGCCTTGATTTGATCTTCTAAATAAAATCTTCAGGTGAGATTTGCCCTCCCTTTCTTTGGATGAATGCTATAATTGCCATGAGGAGAAACAAATGCAAAAACGAAACAAAGCCGAGAAGCAGAGATGATGCTTAAGAAACAGAAAAACGCCTTGATTTGATCTTCTAAATAAAATCTTCCGGTGAGATTTGCCATCCCTTTCTTTGGATGAATGCTATAATTGCCATGAGGAGAAACAAACGCAAAAACGAAACAAAGCCGAGAAGCAGAGATGATGCTTATGAAACAGAAAAACGCCTTGATTTGATCTTCTAAATAAAATCTGCAGGTGAGATTTGCCCTTCCTTTCTTTGGATGAATGCTATAATTGCCATGAGGAGAAACAAACGCAAAAACAAAACAAAAGCGAGAAGCAGAGATGATGCTTAGGAAACAGAAAAACGCCTTGATTTGATCTTCTAAATAAAATCTGCAGGTGAGATTTGCCCTCCCTTTCTTTGGATGAATGCTATAATTGCCATGAGGAGAAACAAATGCAAAAACGAAACAAAGGCGAGAAGCAGAGATGATGCTTAGGAAACAGAAAAACGCCTTGATTTGATCTTCTAAATAAAATCTTCAGGTGAGATTTGCCCTCCCTTTCTTTGGATGAATGCTATAATTGCCATGAGGAGAAACAAATGCAAAAACGAAACAAAGCCGAGAAGCAGAGATGATGCTTAGGAAACAGAAAAACGCATTGATTTGATCTTCTAAATAAAATCTTCAGGTGAGATTTGCCCTCCCTTTCTTTGGATGAATGCTATAATTGCCATGAGGAGAAACAAATGCAAAAACGAAACAAAGCCGAGAAGCAGAGATGATGCTTAGGAAACAGAAAAACGCCTTGATTTGATCTTCTAAATAAAATCTTCAGGTGAGATTTGCCCTCCCTTTCTTTGGATGAATGCTATAATTACCATGAGGAGAAACAAATGCAAAAACGAAACAAAGCCGAGAAGCAGAGATGATGCTTAGGAAACAGAAAAACGCCTTGATTTGATCTTCTAAATAAAATCTTCAGGTGAGATTTGCCCTCCCTTTCTTTGGATGAATGCTATAATTGCCATGAGGAGAAACAAACGCAAAAACGAAACAAAGCCGAGAAGCAGAGATGATGCTTATGAAACAGAAAAACGCCTTGATTTGATCTTCTAAATAAAATCTGCAGGTGAGATTTGCCCTCCCTTTCTTTGGATGAATGATGAGGAGAAACAAACGCAAAAACGAAACAAAGGCGAGACGCAGAGATGATGCTTAGGAAACAGAAAAACGCCTTGATTTGATCTTCTAAATAAAATCTGCAGGTGAGATTTGCCCTCCCTTTCTTTGGATGAATGCTATAATTGCCATGAGGAGAAACAAATACAAAAACGAAACAAAGGCGAGAAGCAGAGATGATGCTTAGGAAACAGAAAAACGCCTTGATTTGATCTTCTAAATAAAATCTTCAGGTGAGATTTGCCCTCCCTTTCTTTGGATGAATGCTATAATTGCCATGAGGAGAAACAAATGCAAAAACGAAACAAAGCCGAGAAGCAGAGATGATGCTTAGGAAACAGAAAAACGCCTTGATTTGATCTTCTAAATAAAATCTTCAGGTGAGATTTGCCCTCCCTTTCTTTGGATGAATGCTATAATTGCCATGAGGAGAAACAAATGCAAAAACGAAACAAAGCCGAGAAGCAGAGATGATGCTTAGGAAACAGAAAACACAAAACTGTTGTAAAATTATAGATGGAGAGAAGGAAGAACTTATCAGTTGAGGCGTGATTTCACTGTCCTTAAGAATAGATCGCGCCCCTCGGAGAATGGATCTCGGTGTAGCAGGTAATGGCGGCCTATCCTCCAGGATACAACAACTGGATCACTCCAAGCGTACACCCGCAGATGCAGTGATACTATCGAACAGCCCAGAACCGCTCAGGAAGATAGAACAGAGAAGTCCTCTTCGGGAACACAGAAAACAGAAGACTCTCGGGAACGCAGAAAAAAACAGAGAGAGTGGAAGATAAGTTTTCTTATCTTAATCCTCGGATCTGATAGGGTTTAAAAAGAAAGGAAGAGATAAAACAAAACAAAAGACGCGACGTTATCGAACAAAATAATTCAAAAAATAAAACGGCAAAAGGGGGGGTCCCCCCTGCGCGTGATAATCGCAACGCGCCCGGTTAAACGTTTCTGGATCGGATTCGCCAATTTTGGCTTGGACCTCCATTGGGCTCATGCGCGCGTGGCTACTTTCTTTCTTTGCTTCACCAAGTTAAAAGGTTGAATACTATATAAAGATCTTTTGAGTTTTGTTCCTTTCCAATGTGGGACTAAAGAAAGTACACTAGACAAAAAGACAAAAGACAAAGAAGGGCAGACTCGGAATTTTGAAATATTCCAACAAAAACAACAACATGTTATATATATAACTCCAATTTTGGTGAAATTGTAAATCAGGTTGGTAACTTCTTTGTTTAATGAAGGTTTTTTTTTTTTTCTGATAGAAAGGCATGTAAGCAATAGGCTACACAACATGGTATACCTCTCCTCCAAATATTTATAACTCCTAAATCCTGGCAAAGGCCGGATTCAATCCTAAGTCCCTTTGTTTTTTTTCTCTTTTCCTTGATTACTATTAGAATCCTTGTTTGCTATTTAATTAACTGATATTGATGCTTCTTCTAGGAGTTTCCCATGCCATATCTATTTATTGCCTATGCTGTCTCATCTATTTCCAAGTCATAGTTGATGGAAAAACAATAGTGAGGGACAGATAGGGACACTTGATGAATTCCATATTTGATGGAAAAACCACAGTGAGGGATAGATAGGGAAACTTGAATTCATCTATTTCCAACGTTCACTAACCCTCTGGTCAAGCTCTGCACCCAAGTGCAAAGGTCCCTAATGATCCATTGGACTTGGCAACCTAATGCGTGCAAGATAATAAATCTGCAAGGAACAAGATGTGACATCATATTTTATATTTTATTGTCAAGAAAAAGACAAAAGCTACCAAAAGATTCAACAATCCACCATTTGATATCCTTGTTGAACGCGAATGTTTGAGATGTCTCATATTTTACATTTCGGTTATCCTTAATAAAATCATCACTTATCTCAAAAACTTAAGCTAATAAGATGAAATAGATTTATTTATATATTTTATATTTTCTTACACTTCTTCTCACATATGGGTCAGACTTTTCGAAGTCAGGACCTCTGCTCTGATACCATGTTAAAATCACCACTTGTCCTAAAAACTTAAGCTAATAGGATGAAATAGATTTATTTATATATTTTATATTTTTTTACGGTTCTGAACTTGGACAAAAGATGGCATACTTTAGATATCTTTGGGCATCAACTCTCAATATTTCAAGACCAGGATTAATAAGCAATCATATTCCTAAATCTAATTTTTTTTGTCTTTGCTTCAATTAGTCTTAGATTGGCGAATTAAGCAAAATTCATCTTAATTCCATCATTTAACTTGAATTGGATAACTTGATCACCCGATCTAGCTCAGTTCACTGTTATGATCAAATTCTCTTCAAATCACCCATCATTTTGACCTTCCCTCCACCCAAATGGTAACTTGTTGGCCCAATTAGACTTTTCCCAACTCAAATTTGATCAATTCCCTGCAGGTGCAAGTAAATTGGCTTCAACTCAATTTAGTTTTGAGCCCAAGTTTGATGTTTCTAAAACTATATAAAGCCAGCTTAGATTGGGTTCAAATTTGAACCATTACCTCCCCTTATAACCTAGACATCCCACTTAAAATTTCATGATCTTTTAATCTCTACTCTCACCAATTAAAATCATTTCAAAAATACCTTAAAATCCATTAAAAAATATCTTAACATAAAAAGTAGTGAACATCAAATAGATAATATTTTTAGGCTCTAACTATGTTTCTCTCCCAAAGCTAAAGAGAAGAAAGAATTTCTCGCCATTAGATCTTGGGAAAAACATATAAGCCATCAAACCATCCAAAATTGAAGCCTTGATCCATGGCTCTATTCTTAAGCTAATGATGGGATGTTAGGATCAACCCTTTTCCTATTCGAAATTTTTTTAAATTCAACCATCAATCTAATCCTCCTCCATCTGCAAATGGCCCTCATGTAAAGATGACTAGATTTTTTTTTTTGGCTTTGAGTTCTTCTCCCTCCTCTTGCTTTAGCTTACTTTCCCTTAGCTTTAGCTTTTCCTCTCACTTCCCTTCTTCTTCTTCTCCTACATTTCTCTTAAATCTAGATCTTTCCAACTCTAGGTGTAACTCCATCTCAGATCCAAAAGGATCTAAAGTAAGGAGGAGTTCACGCTAGGTTCCCTTATCTTTCATTAATAAACAAAAATGAGTTATAAAGCTTCTTATATTATTAAGATTTACTCTTGTATAATTTGGATGGGATTACTCTTCTAGTTAAAAAGATAAAAATTATTACAAAAAAACTAAAATCCTACATGAGGTAGATCTCCACTTCAACTTCAACTTTGTCTCTAGCTACTTCATTTAATTATTCCTAAATTGGAAGATATGCACAATCGAAGTATCCCTAAAAAAAAAAGGTTTTACTTAACCAACTCGTTTCAAAATCCAAACAATAGAAGTTAGCCTTGATCATTTAGGGAGCAATGTCATAGAGCTTGAAAGAATACTAGATTTCATAAAGAGAGCACCTCAAATAGATACAATCTAAGCAAGTATGGCCTCTAGAACTTTGGCAAGCAATTCGGCTTGCCAATGTAGCAAATCTCACTTCTAGATTCTATCCAATCCTTCTGTAGTGGCCAGAGTGATCCACGTCAAATCTGATAATCCTCGTGGATCAATCTATGCTATATTTTTATTTTTAAGGCATTTAGGTATGTTGATATGGTCCAAGATCTGTAACCCTAACCCCTTGTAGAGCCCATCACTATCAAAGCCCCTAAATTCTAGGCCTAGACTTTTTTTGTCCAGGATTAAAGGAGTGCCTTGACCTTCAAACCTTCCCCAACAGTACACCCAACTCTTATTGAGGCTCGAGGCTCATTGACCACCATTATCAAACCTTTGCCTTGCCTTTTTTTCATTTTTTTTTCTTTCTTTAATGAGCCAATAGCGACTCCACGGCCTCTCTAGATCATGTTCTGGCCCTCCTTGTAGGGGTGTCCACATGCTAGAAGATAAGATAATGGTATCTTGGAAATTGTTTTGAGCCAGAGAGGAAGTTTTACATCACCAAATCTTCTAATATTACATATAACCATTCTCTATAACTTATATGCTACAAATAATCTTCAAACATCGACGTACCTATTTGAAATTATATCTAGGTGACATTTCAACACATCTCTCTCATGGTTCAAATTTTGCAACTTCTTTTATTTCAAAAACAATCACCTTTTCGCTTAATTATATTGTCACCCAAAAAAAATGTTATATAAGAATTAAGTGGATTTTTTCGATGCATTACAATTATATTTAATGTGGATCTTGTGTTCCTTCTTGACTTGTATTTTCTCATGCAACATACAAAGATAAAGAGCTACAAAGCGTACAAATTGTGCTTTATTCATTCATAATTTGTTTTCTTCAGCTCGAAGTCTTCATGAGTGATATAGGTGGCCACAAGAGGTCAAGATTTTTAAGCTCGATTACAACAAATAAAAGAAAGAAAAGAATTCTAAACAGATCATCCGTCAGTGGCTCATGGTTTGCTGTTGCTCATCCCAATATTTCCAACATGAACATCCTCATCAGCAATGAACTTGCCCCAAAACCAATGTTTTTTCCACACAAGGACCATCTCTTCAATGGGCACATTCTTGGTCTCAGGTAGGAATAGGGCAATAAAGATGGTCATCATGGTCACCCACCCACTAAAGAAGTAGAAGAGCCCAAATTTCATGTGGCAAAAGAGAGTAAGGAATATTTGCGCATTGACGAAGGTAACAAACATATTGACGGAGACTGTGATGCTTTGGCCTGCCGACCGGATCTCAAGAGGAAATATCTCACTAGGGACCAACCATCCAAGTGGACCCCATGACCATGCGAAGCCAGCCATATAGAGGCAAATGAACACCACCACAGAGATAGCATAAGGTTTTGATACAATTGCATGTCCCTCAGTCCCAAACTTGATCGCAATCAATGTCCCCACTATAATCTGCGTCACAGTAGAATATTTCAATATGTGTGTAAGAAAATATATAGAAGAATTGAAATATAAAGTTCAAGCATCAATCATTAGCTTCATTAAATTATTCAAAGAAGAATACCAAATTATCAACTTTCATTATTTTCAAAAAGTGATTTTTTTTTTTTTTTTTTTTTTTTTGAGAAAAGAGTTAGGAGGACCCAACTTGCTTTCATTAAGAACATGAGAGCTGCAAAAGCAAAGAAAAGAAATGGAAGAAGGAAAGGAGAAGGAAGGAAACAATTACAAAAGACAAGAGAAAGAATAATGGATTCTATCAATAACAAGTTGTTGGAAATTAATTAGCTCTTTCTCAATTAGCCAAAGAACCCAGGGAACAGATGAAGAAAAAACGTTGTTTTTATCTATCAGGTCTGCAATAGGCACTAATAGTCAAAATTCTCCACAACTTCCAAAGAAGCAATACATCCATGGGAATGAATAGAGGACGAAGCAAGAGAAAACTAAAAGAGAACCAAAAAGATTTAGAGAAGTTGCACCAATAAAAAAAAGAAATGATCAATGATCTCTTCTGGAATATTCATAAGTGGCTGGAATATTTCTAGTAGTTCCAATTTTATTTCATCATATTCTCTGCTTTCAAGATCTTGTTCATGCAAAGGAGCTAATTAAAAATCCTGAATCTTGTGCACAGGGAAAAGCCATAAAAAGGACTGAGACGAGGGATCAAAAATTCCTAGATGATCAAGAAGACTATGGAGAATTGGCTACAGTAGTGCCCAACTAGGTCAAAGAAACCAGTTGATTATAAAGTGGCACGTCTTGAAGCAGGAGTAGAAGGTTTTTTAGAACTTCTAAAATGCTTGATCATCAAGAATGGAGGAGAACTAAATTACAGCGCATCAAACTATCTCTAAGTCTAACATTCTTACAGGTTGCATACTTGAAGAGATTAGAGAGAGCCAACACATTGCAACCTGTTTACAAATCTTTCCTAAACTTAATAGTAACTTGGAACTTGTATCTGATGCCCAAGAAGAAGAACGATTTGGTTTTAAAATTTCTAGAATTAAAGCCAATTGCGAGAATAATTTATAAGAAATTCTATTAATAATCTCATTGCAAAGGTTGTTAGGGAAATCGAGAAAGCGTCAAGCTTGCAATTTCAGAAAAAACAACAAAATGTTCAACTTGCTCACAATGAATGAAGCTATCGACAATGACCTTGCTACTAATCGAAGTTACGAATTCATGCTCATTGTTACCTGGCATATGATCATTTGTGTGCCACCTTGTAAAAAGAGCACCCTCCTACCGAGCTTGTCGACGGTGGCAATGGAGACTAACGTCGAAAGGACTTTGACAACACCAATAATTACAGCAGACATGAGGGAGGCCTCGGTGCCAAAACCAATTGTCTTGAAGAGAACAGGAGCATATAGCATGATAGCGTTAATGCCAGTGACTTGTTGGAAGAAGGGGATGAGGATGGCCATGGTGAGCTGCGGTCGATACTTCCTCTTTAGTATATTAGACCAGGGGTGTTTCACAGCTTTGGACTCCTCACTGGCTACCACCAGATCATCATACTCATGATAGATATCATCAGTGCCACGAATCCTGGAGAGCACAACTTTAGCCTTCTCTTTATGGCCACGCTCAATAAGCGAGTTAGGGGTGTCAAAGAGAAACAGTGAGCCAATGGTTATAATCACAGCAGGAACAGCACCAAGCGCAAGGCTAACGCGCCAACCCCACCCACCACTAATTTTAGCAGTTCCATAGTTGACAACATTGGCAACAAATATCCCAATTGTAGTCATGAGTTGGAAACAAATATTGAGCATGCCTCGAAGCCTCGCAGGTGCCATCTCAGAAAGATACACTGGTACAGACTGCATATATAAATAAAAGCGCAAGAGAATTTTGTTCAATAGTGACAAAATGATTAATATATCAAGATAACAAAAGATTAGCATTCACCCATATCATCATCATCATCTTGAAATGCTTATAAATAGAAGTTGGATTTAGAGAAATTTAAGATACGTAGCAGTTGTAGATAATTTCCAAATTTCAAAACTAGGAAACTTTTTTTAAAAAAAACTTTATCTAAAAGGTTAAATATTGTAGAAGGATGTCATTCTATGTTTATATATTCAAGATATAAATATTCTTCAAGTAATCATGATTATTGCTAGCAAAAGATGATTCGGATCATTTCTTACCTGATTCGCGAATCCTACACCAACACCAAGAAGGATGCGACCAACGATGAGAATGAGCACATTCTCTGCTAAACCATTAAGGGCAGAACCCACGAGAACGGAAACTCCACTCACAAACATTGACCATCTCCTCCCATACATTCTTGTCATTGTAGATGCAACGAATGAAGCAATGAGCGCTGCTAAGTATAGAGATGATGTGAAGGCAGTAAGAAGCTGGCTGTCAAACTTGCAGTATTGGTTGGTGCTTACGTTCTCCTTCTCCTCCTTGTAAACTGACGGGAAGAACTTTAGCAAGAATGAATCCATCGACGTCACCCCACCTTGAAGTGAAGCAAAGAGAATTCCAAAAATCCATCAAACTTAGTCCAAACTGCTAAAAAGGATACAAAATTACTAGGGAGTGTTCTTTCTCTAAAGTTACCAGAAACCCCGATGTCATAACCAAAGATAAGTCCCCCAGAGGAGGCCACAAGGCAGGTGAGGAAAACAAAGAGCGTCATCTTCCCTGGGTATTCTGCCCCTCCATTGTTGCTTATGATCGCACCTCCTGCCATGGTCGAAGCTGAAGAATCCCCCTACAATATTTGGAAGAAAGAAAGCGAGGAGGGGGGAGGAGGGGGAAGGAGAAGAGATGGTGGAGGAGGAGATGTTATATACCAAAAAACAAGGGAATACATTCTAACATAAGACGTGTTTGGACGGAATTTACGGGCACACGAATATGAAGGAACACCACCAATTACATTGGAAAGAGAAGATCCACTAATTTTTATTTTTTTTCCACCTTTTGCATGAGAAACCATCATTCTATTTGATATATTATTCCTCTTTTGTCCTTTCGTTTCCTGAAATAACAACTTGGCCTTCTTCTTTTGTTTCTTTCACCAAGTATTTCCTTCTTTACCATTCTATATGTACGTATGTATGTATGCATGTATGTATATATATTTAAACACATGATGTATGGGTGCAATTTTTTTACATTGTTTTTGCTATTCTTAAAATGCAATATAGAACAGATAATAGAAATATAATGGAATAGGGTAGATATAAGAGCCTAATTATTTTCTAAAATAAAATTTTGACACTATTATTATGACATGCTATCACTATAGAAAATTCTAATAGTATATATATCTACCGATATAGTAAAATAATATGTTATTATGAAATAATAAAATCATGATCAAATCTGCATATAATAAGAAGATTGCATCTCGTGGATATTTAAATACAATATAGTGGAGTTATTAGTGATTGTACATTCACTTTTAAGTAAGATTATGATCATTAGAATTAATAAAAATTAATAAAATATTAGTGTAATCTAATGATTGATATGTTCAAGGTACTAATAAAAGGTGTTTGTTATTAATATCAGCATACATTAAGAGTATTAATAATGTCATAAATTTCTGCATTTATTTTATAGTACTAATAAAAAGTTCTTTATGATTTAATAAGATAATAAATATCTTATTAGAGAACCATATTAAACAACCTTATCTATTATCCAAAATAAAGAGCTTTATCAACAATGCTATTTCCTATTTATTATCCACAATAAAGAGCATATTAGTGATATCATTAATATTTTGGAGATCTAAAAGGTTTTAAGATGGTGCTAATCCAACAGTATTAGCTGCTAAAATAGGTTGACACCATCAATAGAATTAAATAATGAGACTACCTGGCTCTGACCTTTTTATTGTTTGGGAATGCACCATGTATACTACCACAAACTTACTCAAGGGAAGGCCCATTTGATAAAAAAAAAAAAGAAGGTTCCAATTATCTAAATTGTCGTTCCAAAAGATAGATCTTGATGCGATGGATGCCATGTTCCCATGAAATACCCCCTCTTTTCTCCCAAACCGTAAAGAGGCCCTATGTTTCTGTATGGAGTTAAATATCATGGCCATTGTGCCTGTCAAGGATGGCCAATTGGCTCTCTCCGATCCAACCACAAATTGGAGAGAAAATCTTCTACTGTACAAAATTGAAAGTATTGTTTGTATTAATCAATTAGAATGAGTTATAAGTATCTATGTAAGCGAATTCCCATGATTAATAGGATTCAAGACAATTCTAATACACTACAGGAAAAAGGACCTATTCCGGCGCTTTTTTTTGACCTTTAGCGACGCTTTTTAGCGTCGGCTAAAGTACCGCCGACGCAACGACAAGCGTCGCTAAAGCGTCGGAGATACCCGAGTGGGGAAAGTTTTTGCCGACGTTAAGTAACAGCGTCGGCAAAAGTCAAGCTTTGCCGATGCTTAGTGAAGCGTCGGTGTATGGTTTTTTCCAATGCAAAAAAGCGTCGGCATAAACTACAACAGTCGCGTGGCGGTTAGTGGCTGTATTTTGTCCGACGCTTATCGCATGTTTTTACCGACGCTTATTTGCGTCGGTAATTACCGACGCGCTTTCGCGTCGGCGAAAGCGTGCCAGCTTGTGCCAAACGAGGTTTTTAACGACGCTTTAAAGCGTCGAGAGTGGTTTTTTTATTGAAAAAAAATTAGAAAAACAAATACACATTAAGAAACATATTATAGCAATATGAACCTGCATTACATTTACATCAAAACAAACATTCAGATCATTCAAAAAATACATATTGTCATATATGATGAAATTTACATAATAAGTTTAGAATTACAATGTATTTTAAAAAATATAAGAAAAATACATATAAAACTTCTTAGATAACTGTCTCAAAAATATCAGGGACCGGATTCAGCACTATCATCATCTCTACGAGTTGTTGAAGTATCAGAAATCTACAAAAAAAAAAAAAAACTTTAGAAGTTAGGAATATGAAAATCATTAACTAAAGAAAATAAGTGATAATTATGTAAAGTCATCAAATATATATAGTTATTTACTTGAGGAGGGAGAAATCGCTGCAACATAGATGAAATATGCTCAAGCTGAGACTGCAAAGTTTGTTGGTTCTGCTTCAGCTCCGCCAACTCTGCCTAATGGCGATCCTTCATATCTTCAATTGTTGCCCGAAGTCTACTAACTTCTGCATTGCTACTATCTTCTCCAGCATTTCTTCTATACATTCCCACTGCAGACAACTGAGTGGGGGTAACTCCAACGCACGCCCCGGACCCGGATCCGTGACACGGCCGTGCTATTGCCGACTACCGCCCACAATAGCACGCAGCCTCATACCTGGGTAACAGGGTAGTCAAACCAACCGAATCTTTTCATATGAAAGCATTCTTAGTACAACATGCTGGTCAGTACCCAAATACAGAGCTTCTATGTAGTTTATGTACACAAAAGTATACTTGCTTTACCCCAAAAGAAAGAAGCCCTGATACCAAATTAACGTGTCTCTGGCAGCTATCAGTGGTAAGGATCTGAAAGAAAAAGTAAATGAACGGATATGAGCTACACGGCTCAGTAAGTAATCCTGCATAATCCTACCGGATCAACTAGTAGGCTAAACATGTAAATCAGGTTTTGAGAAGCTGACATGCATATTTATCTAATAATCATCATGGCATAATATGTATGCAATTTAAACAAAGCAGTATTTTCAGTCAAACAAAATTTTCATAAAACATAAGAATTCATGCGATTAGCATCATTTAAAGGAGATAGCGGTTTTAGCAAAATACAACATTTCATAAGGATATATTCAAAAACCCGTTGTAAAACAATGTATGCTTTGGCGAGGCACATTCATAAATGTCACGGCCCGCCTTCGCAGGGCACGTGACTATTGGGCCTACATGAGGGGGAAACACGGGGCTCCCCTGCCAGATGTTGGCCGGTTCCGGGGCTTCACGCAAGCGTCCTTCACCCCTCACCGATTTTGCTTCTCCCCAAAACGCATCTGCAGGATTTGGAAACACCCGCCTCATATACCCAGGCTCTGAAATGAGCCTCATGATCATGCTTCAAATATCATTTTCATAAAGTATGCATATGAAACCGTGCCCCCGGCATGCTGTGGTCCATTCTCTCGGATGCTACTGCGAAGTCCATTCGGCCACTGGCGGGGCCAGCTAGTCATTCTCGGCCACTAGCAAGGCCAGCGAAGTTATTCTCGGCCACTAGCAAGGCCAGCTCAGTTGCATTCGATCGGTAGCATCTTTGAGCCCATTATAGTGCCTCTTGGCTAGATAGTATTTCGTTATACTAACTTGCATGCATGATTAAAATATAAGTATAATCATGGTACATACATGGCCATAGTTTATGAGATTAGGCAAGTTGCTTATCCATCATAACATATCATGCATGAATAACACTTTAAAAACTTAACAAACATAGTACTCATATGATCTACAATAAGATTAAAATAGATTACTTACTTTTCTCACCAATCATGTATACAATTCAAATTGTATGAAAAACACTAGTTCACCTTATAAAACGTAATACGAGATCTACGATAAGATTAAGACAGATTACTTACTTTCTTCACAAATCATGTATACAATTCAAATTGTATGAAAAACACTGGTTCATCTTATAAAACGTAATACAAGATCTACGATAAGATTAAGATAGATTACTTACTTTCTTCACAAATCATGTATACAATTCAAATTGTATGAAAAACGCTGGTTCATCTTATAAAACGTAATACAAGATCTACGATAAGATTAAGGCAGATTACTTACTTCAATTCGCTTTCCAAATTGCTCAAGTCCAGGTGACAAATCTTTAATCACCTAAAACAACATCATAGGGTTTACATTATTCCCCATTTATTTATTATAAAATCTCTTAGCTCATCATACTATGAATTTACTTGCTTGGATCCCATCCAAGGATCTAGCCCAAGTCCAATTTACCCAATTTAGAGCCTTTGGGGCTCGATTTAAAACCAGATTAGGTCCACATGGGTTGATTGGGTTTTTAATTAAAGGATTGGGCTTCGTTTATAATTGGGTCCAGCCAATTGGGCCCTTTGATTTGGTCAATGTGGCTCATTTGGGCCTGAGTCAGGATTAGCCCAAGGTCAATTCGACCTTCTGTCAGTTGAATTGGGCTTGAATTGAGCCTGATTCACAATCAATTAGGTCTGCTGAGACCAACTCTGCTTAATTGGGTTCGGACCCATTTCAATTTAACCTAAATTAGCTCGAATTTAACCCAACTTATAGTTTAGACTCGCCCAGACTTAGCCCAATCTAATTAGGCTCGGATTTAGACTTAGCCCTACCTAATTGGGCTTGGGTTAGTCAAATTTGGCTAAACCCTTTTTTTTTTTTTTTTTCTTCTCTTTTCCTTCTTTTTCTTTTCTTTTTCTTTTCCTTTCCCCTTTTTTTTTTTTTTCCTTTCTTCTCCTTCCCGAAGCTTCTTCTTCTCCTCCCTTCTTCTCTTTCATCCCGATCTCCTCCTCCCTTCTCCGACGAAGGGGGGAACGGCGAGCGGAAGGGAGGACGGCGAGCAGAAGGGGGACAGGCCACGACCGGCGGCGTCCGCGGCCAGGCCCATGACGCCTTCGGCCGCGCCTGCGGCCGATGCCCACGGCCAAGCCCCGCGGCGTCCCCGGCCGAGCCCGCGGTGCTCTCGGCCGTGCCTGCAGTCGACGATCGTGCCGACGGTGCTCGCGGCCGAAGCCGGCGGCCGCCACACACGATGACAAGCCGGTGAGTCCTCATTCCTTTTCTTCTTTCCTTCTTTTCTTTCTTTTCTTTCTTTTCTTTCTTGCCTTCTTCTCTGCTTTCCCTCTCTTCTTCCGTGACCATAGAGGGGGCGACCCCATGCCGGGGCTCGGGAGGGGGGCCGAATGGAGGTCGGCAGGCGGCTCCTGTGGCGCCTGTAGCAGCCGCGGCCCGTGGTCGCCGACCCTCTCTCCTTCCCATGGAGAAGAGGGATCTCGGGAGAGGAAGAGCCAGCGGCGGGGACCAACGGCGCCGGCGACGCTCGCGGCCGCACACGGGTGAGTCCCCTCTTCCCTCTCTCCTTTTTCTTCTTTCTTTCATTTTCTTTTCTTTCCTCCCTTCTTCTTCTTCACCGAGACCCCCCCCCTATCCCACTCTAATCTCCTCCCCTTCCCATCTCAAGGAAGAAGAGGAGGCGGCTTGGGAGAGGCCGAGCTTGGGGTCACGCCACGGCCGGCGGCGCCCGCGGCTGACTCCTGCGGCCGTGTCCGTGGCCGTGCTCGCAGCCGGTCCGCAGCCTGTGCCTGCGGCCGAGCCGAGGCCGGCAACGTTCACGCCGTCGGCGACGTCCCTGGCTGCGCATGGTTAACCCCCTCCCCCTTCATCTTCTTTTCTTTTAATTCATACGCTGAACAATTGAAAGGAGGTAGCCGGGAGGGATTTACCTTGATTCCGAAGGAGATTGCAGTATCCCGTGCTCCAGTGCCTCCATTCCGACACCTCCTCTGCCGGTTCACAGGTTCTTGAGATTTTTGAAGGGAGAACTAGTAGGTTTTTAAGTGGTTTAGGTGGGGTGCGAGGTGTCACGCCCAGCTTCCTCCTCATGAAAGGCTTAACAGCTGGGTCTTCCACAGCTTCCCAGCTGGCCCTACCCTAGTCACATCCATCCTCAGGCTATGAGATAGCAGCCATCAAATAGCTGCCAACAATGGGCCCCAGTTGGGCCCATTAGGTGTCCTGGCCCAATGCTCAAGTACGAGCCCAAAAAGGTATTGGGCTTAAATTGGGCCCGGATATTACAATAACCCCTCACTCGTCCATAACGCTCTGGGCCAATAATTCGGCGAGCACCTGAGCTTCGACATGACTGGTCGCGTCGGATGATGATGACTACCCGACACGCTCTGAAATAAGAGTTGTTACCCTGTCCTATAATGTACAAAAGAAAAAGTCATATTAATGTATGGCAATAATAGAACTGATAACAATATCGTTGAAAGATTCAAAGATTAATATATACAACTATATCTCTTGCCTCCTTCCGAACAAAACTGTCATCTTGGTGGGTATGAGTCATCTTATAAAACTCCACCTTACCAGGCTCCCTCCCATTATCATCCATCTACAACAAAAAGTATATTGACAAGCTAGTTATCATGATACATGCTATATGATAGAACAATTTAAAATAGTTGTAAAGAGTTTCAAAAAAACTTACGAATTCAGCTCTACGCCTAGCATAACTCATCGAGCCTAAAGTATGAGGAACAGTCTGAGAGGCTCGTGCAGCTCTACCAATGTTGAAATATGTTTTTCCAAAAAAAGAATAAACAATATAATATATTTAATGTATAAATTTGTAATCTATATTATTAGTAAATACAATCTAAGGTATTGAAAAAATATACACAACCTGAGCTTTCTCTGAAAACCAGTAGTGGACAAGCCCCCTCCATTAATGAGGGATTACATCAGGAGGACAAACACGAGCCACCTCCTCTTCAGTCATGCCCACGTGCTTTCAGTCCGCCTTTAGTTTCGCCTTATATTCTTTCCATTTGCGGTTGACGGACTTCAACACCCAATCATGGCTATTTGCAGGAAGGACAAACTTTTTCTACACCAAAGTCAAGAATGTTATAATAATGATAAATCAAAAAATAAAATTATGATAGTAAGCAAATTCAATTCTTTACCTCAATAACTTTAAGAAGCTCAACCTTATACGAAGGAAGCATTTCATTCCATTTCGTATAGTTGAGCGGACACAACTGACCCTTCCGTGCAACCGATCCTAGAAAAGTCGATAAAATGCTTGCAGCCCTCTTGATAGGCTGCCCCAGTTCATTGCATTGAACGACGATCTTCTTATCCTCACGTAGACTCCACACGTCCTATGCTCGAGTGGGTCCTCGTGTCCTCCTCACTCTCCCCAGTCCATCTATAAAAATAAAATAAAATATCCATGGATTGTAAGCAAAATTAATATAAAAAATGTAAATCAAATTACCCTGGATGTGCACGTCATCCATGTCTGGACAATCAGCAGGTGACACGTGCTCAGAATGAGACTCGTGCTGACGGGGCTCGTCGGGCTGCTGAGACTGTGGGGACTGATCGGAAGAAGATCCCACGGATGTGTGCTGAAACTCAACATCTCTGAATCGTTTTCCTTGCGGCATGTTGTTACTTAGTATGCACAAAAAGAAGCAATATTAGTTAAATAATAAATAAAATTTAAATAAATTGCTAATTAATTCAATGTATAGAAGTAATTTCTATACATTAAGCAAATGTGTAGAAATGCCAGAAATGCTTAGAACCTGCCACCATTCTCCAATTGATGAACAAATAGCCCACGATTTCCTAATGCTCAGCACAGAACACATCTCAAAGGCAAGTTCCAGTTCTTCTTTGTTTCATTCTCTACTGTTAATAGCTTTTTAATCAACAACAGCCTCCCAATATCTCTAAGCTTCTTCAGAATTGCACTCCTCCAAGTAGCATAAAAATAGGAGGAACAGATCCCTCCGCAGTGGGAAAAAAAAAGAAGAATCATAGAAACCTTTCACAAGGAAGATCCCATATCCAAGTCACCCTGTCTATGCCCTCATTCAGAAGCACATGCTGTTGGATGCTAACCAAATCAGCAGTCTCATCTTGCTCCTCCTCAACTTGTAGAAGCTTTAAGAAATCAACTGGTTACAAGATTACTCTTAAGCACTAAAAATGAAGGCATATCATTATAGGCTTTTGCTTTCAGAACATGGTTCCAAAACACTTAAATGGTTTCTAAGAGCTCTCAATTTTAAAGTAAGTATTTATAGAATTTTAAAAGTTACATAGTTTCTATGAGAAACAGTTATAAGTTTATAAACTATCAAATTAATGAAGAAATAAGAGAATTATACAACATATTCTATGTTATGTGGATTGCATTATGTTAGATTTAATCTTATGTATCTAATTATGCACTTAGTTTCTATTCCAGCGTTAAATCAATAATAAAAGAATTAAAAAAATAAATAGTGATTTAGATGTTTGAGAGAATATTTGTACAGCTAAACATATTATGGCTTCCTAGTGTTTAAACCTTCATGCTTCAATCGAGTTCTGCTTTGGTGTTTAAGTGGCTGTTAGTGTTGACAAATTTGATTGAGTAAATGATCAAGTTGCAGTGGCATGCTAATGTTTCAAGTCAGTCATTCCTAAGATGAACGATCACTTTATTTATTTGTTGGTTGCTATAAGTCCACATTTCCTTTTGTTGATGAATTCATCTCATGAGTAGTCGTCAAGTTCATGGAACTGTAAAAGTTGAAGTAATCTTTGAAGTTCCTCTTTCCAATTCTTGTATTCATACTTTATAGGAATAGATTCATTTATCTACATAAACAAATAATGTATATTGTAAACAAACTGACAGCCTTACTCTTCTATACAAACTCTAACAATTTCTGATTCCATTCATAATCACAGAAAATAGATTTTAGACAATTAACTAATAATATCTTGTACCATCAAGCTCAACAAGCTGAATTTATGTATGCAATGGTTAAGTTAAAATTTGATAGTAAAAGAAAGAATGAAAAAAAATATCATTATTAAAGAGGCCAACGGTAACACTTCAGAAGTTACACATATTACCCTTGGTCGACCCACAAGCCAGCAATGCATCAATCATTGCAGTAGTTCTATCAATAACAAGATCAGGCAATGATTTCATCTCCACCACAATCTTCAGAACTGAAACCAGGTCTTTGTTGTTTCCTAAACCCTAAAGCACTTATCAGACACATGGGATACGCACCAAATGCGATGCCTATCAGGATTTTTGAGTCAATGAATTGTTACACTCTGCTAAAGGTGAATCTAACACCACTCTTAGCAAATCCAAGCTCAAAAAAGAGGAGTCTAGGCATGGAAAAGGAAAGGAATGGAGGGGAAATAGAGAGAAGAAGATACAAGAAATCTAGTCTAGAAATAATACTAGTCTACCATCCAAAATCCCTTTGCTTTCTCATCTGCTGCTCAGCGCTCTCTCTTCCATTGTTCATTGTTTTGCCTAACCCCAATAACAGGAAAATCTGTATAAGGATCAAGACGGAGAGTATGAGGATCACTTACCTCAGACGACGGCGATGTCGATGGCGACGGAGTAGCTAGAGCTCGCTCGGGATGTTGGTGAGCTATCAGCGCGCAGCTAGGGCATCGACCGGCAGAGGATGAGGAGACCGGGCCGGAAGAGAGTTAAAGACAAGAAGAAAACAAAGAGGAGGAGGAGGAGGAGAAGGAGGAGTAGGAGGCTTACCTCAGATGACGGCAAGGTCGACGGCGGCGGAGAAGCGGAATCTTCGATCGTCGATCGGGGCTAGGGATGGAGGTGAGATTAGTTTGAAGAGGAGGAGGAGGAGGAGGAGAAGAAGGAGGAAGCTTACCTCAGCCGAGGGCGAGGTCGACGGCAGCAGGGAAGTCGGCGCGCAGGTAGGGCATCCACTGATAGAAAATGAACTCGAGAGGGGGCCGAGCGAGCGGTTGGGGGTTTTATGTTTTTTAACGACGCTTATAAGCGTCGTCGTTTGTAAAAGTTTTAACGATGCTTAATAGCGTCGTTGTTTCTTGAGATTTCCCGACGCTAAGTAAAAGCGTCGGCAAAGCTTGGCGCTGAGCCAAACTTTATCGACGCTTTTTCCTAGCATCGGAAAAAGTGAGTCGGCAAAACCCACATTTGTTGTAGTGATAATTGCAACCAAATTGGTTGCAGAACGTTACAATAAATCTTCATAGGGTCAATCTCATCCTCCTAACCAACACTAGATCATTCTTATCTCCTAGTATGGCCCCTAAGTAGGTGCAAGAAGATTTCAAATTCCTAACTTGGATGATAGAAATTGAAATTAAGCTTTGCCAAGTGGTTTTTTGAAGATGATCATCTGTTAGTGATTAGTTGGACTATACTTTGTGGCTGTTAGAACAATTTGTAATGTTTCATAAAAAATGTGACAATGCAACTGTAAATGTTTGATGCACTCAAGGAATATGGCATTAAGTACAATATAAAGTATAGCTTGATTATCATAAAAGAAAGACACTAGTTTAGTATGTGACAACCCAAGATCAGTGTGGAGATATCTAAGCCTAGTAACTTTGCAACATTCTACAGCCATGGACTAGTATTTGGCTTTGGTGGAAGATTATTAGATCATAGGGCAAGCCATAATCGACCTATAAATGCAAAATATAAGACTACTTGCATTTAAACCTTCTACTAATGGACCTTAGTTAGGCTTATGAGTTTTCGAGCCAAACATCTAAACCCCAAGCAGTGTTCAACTCAGCTCAATAGTACCATGCACTTGCCCAACATGTATTTGGCTTCCTTCTTAGCCCATTTTGATATTTACATTACATCTATTTGGGTAACTACACAAGTCCATGGACTAGAGAGTCATGTTATAATACTCCTTGGTATCTTAATTAGAACTTCCCCCCATTCATGGTGTTTGTGTTTTGTCTTCCCCCTCCCCTAGGATCCGCAGCCTACAGACCTCCACATAGGCCACTCTGAACTATTGACCCTTGTGCCTTGGCCTTTCTTGGCCAATGTTTTCCCATGTCATGCCACACCAATAAAAAACCAAAAGAAAATTAAAAAAAAAAACAACTTTGATAGGACGGGTTTAGTTGATACACGTTGAAAAAGAAGCATAAGAGAAGAGAATTATATTCCTGTTTGTTTGTTACAATGTACAGGAGCAGTCTTTATATAGTACTAGGAGCCTGACTAAGTTTGGTAAGCCCGACTAAGTTTGGCAAAATCAATCATAAATCAATCAAGATGAATTTTGGTAGGGCCGACCAAATTTGGCATAATCAATCAATCAATGGTTTTACAATGATTCTAACAATATCTTTTACTTTATGGGATCCTTTTTTTGGTAAATACTTTGTGGGATCTTTGAAATTCCACCTATTCGCACCAAATCTAGTGGCACGATGCCCCCTCTTCTCTCACACACAACATTTAAAACTTGTAAGTTTTTTTCCCTCAAGTCCCCACCGATCTAGAACTACCCCAAAGCCTTGGAACCCAAGCCTACCCGGCAGTTCTCTCTTTCAACTCTCTCTCTACTTGGTTCTCATTAAGCTCCTTCTGTCTGAAAGCTCTTAAAACCTCATGATGCAAGGTTTCTTGCTCCCCCTCTACAATGGTTGTGAATCTCATGTTAAATGTTTTCCTCTCGAGGTACCCATGCTTCAGAGGTAATTTGTTCAATCTCTTTGGCATTTGCTTTTGTTCTCTTTGCAAGACGTAGACACATAATGAGTTTTCAATTTTCTGAAAGTGTAATTCTAGCAGTAATCTTTTATTGTGCATCAAGAGGTATTCTCTAGAACAGATGTGGAGTCCATGTATGTTTGATTCCATGCTATGAAAGGTGATAGGAAATTGGAAGCAATAGATGCTAGCGTAGATTACTGGAAGAATTGCTTCAGATCAATGGAGGATTTTTCTAAATTCTATATGACAAATAGGATTCTAAGCAAATTGGGATTCAGCTTTTTTTCTCTTCTCCTGAGATTGATTCGTTGTGAAAAAGGAAACAAAAAAAATACTTCAAGGTTATGTTTGATCGGTGGTGTGAATGGTTCTCTTTCTCATGGTTGCTCCCTCCTCCTTATTCTAAGCCTCAAATTCAATGATATGAATTTTATGATATATTTAGAGTTTGAAGTTTTAGGTTATTATTTTGATAAAAATAAGTAGAATTTGGGGAAATCATATAACATTTTTAAAAAAATGAGAATCCATTGAGAATCTTGTACTGCAATCATGGACATAACAAAAGCGTGCCAGATAGCAACGTTTATGCATTCAAGGTTTTTGCCACTTTATATTTTGGTTTAACTAGATTTTGTGCAGGGCCAGTGTCTTCTTACGATCTTCTGCAAAGAGGTTTTATCAAGTCTAGGATATATTTATACTTGAAAATACTTGTTGTGATCTTCATGATCAATTTCATAAGCCATTGTCTTCAGGATTGATTGCTCATAATTACTCAAGTTGTAACTTGATATTTACTTCTTTGTTTGTAGCTGATTTCTTTCCTTGCTTGTTCTATCTTTTAGCCATCTATCTACATCTTATGATCCAAACCAGTAGGTTCTTCATTATTTGATGTAAAGTCTCAAAAGTAATTCTCAAGTGATGTTATGCAAAATGATTCATGTTTTGGTTGTGATGGTCTTTGCACAAATTTCAGAGAACTTTTCAACTATTGGCTCAAGAGCATAACTGATAGCGAAATATGTATTCCATTCTTGCAAATAAGAAAAAATGAATCCATTTTTTCCAACTATCCTTTTTATATTTTTCTTCGTAAAAAAATGAAATGCCATGCAAATTTTTCTTTTAGATTTTGCTTAGGCTTTTGGTGCAATTGATACTAGAAAATGTCTAAATCACAATAACAATAAAAGCGTTCGAGCTATTTTGCAAGACTAATTGTATTGGTTTTGCGACTAACTATAATAGTCAATGTTTGTCAAATCTATTAGTCGCTCTTTTATGGTTTGCTGACATTAGAGAAGTAAAAAAACAAAAACATAATAAAGTTATAGTTCTATATATACATTTAAGATTCTAAAAACCAAAAATATCTTTTTTATCCTGAAACCCTCAACAAGGTAAATCCATTGGGAGACAAGTCTGCCACATGAAAGTTTTATTGGCCAAACTGTAGGTAACATTGGCAACTTATAATTCAATAATCCCACGAGAAAAACAAAACCCTCTTGGGCCATTCTCTGAATATAATTTCTTATAAAATACTTTTATATAAGAATTTAGCTACTAGAAAGCCAGCATGATTGTCGTGAAAGAAGTCATGATTCTAATGGAAGACAACAGCAGCCCCAAATTGTAGCTCAAAGTTGATAGAACACCAAATGATGAAAAAAGAATAATATAAGCCTAAGATATAAGTTGTAAAACCTGGGCCCTTAAAGACCTAGTCTATTTGGATGGTTGATCGGCCTGGAGTAGACACAACCCAATTTGGACCTGTTTTATTTTTCGAGTCGGGTTGGGGTCAACCCAATCTCAACATTTTGTGGTGATGCTGATGTTGTGACCCTTTATTTGGATTGTCATATGGGGTAGAATTTTGCTTTAAATAATCCTGTAATAAGAAATATATCTGGACATCTCAAGAGATGAAGTTAATTGGATTCTATATGGTGGTTTTTCAAAGTTGTTGTTGAATAATTTGTTTCTTTGCTACTCTGCAGGGATGTCAATTGACCAAGGAATTGACTATGTGCTGATGCTGGTGGCCCTAATCCTCACCTATCTTATCCATCCCTTGGAAGCTTCGTCCACCTACAAGCTCTTCTAAGCCATTCCATTGACTGAATTGATGGGTTCTGTGAGGAAAGGGGGAGAGCATGGTTGAACTGGTTGTTCATTTTGTTTCAATCTTTTGTGGTTTGGGATTTGGACATCTGGTTGTATTGGTTTGCTTGCCTTGATTTTAGCTGGATTCTTTTTTGAGCTTGTTGGTATTGGGAATTTGGGTAACAACGGCTTTGTTGGTTCACATGTTTGCAGAGGGCTTGTTGGTATTGGGAATTTGGTTGGCAACAACTTTCCAGGAGATCATACTTAGCTGTAAGTGGATCTATTGAATATGTCAAAATTGGTTCTTGTGGTTTTGTGCTTTCGTGATTTTTACCATCCCAACCCGACCCAATCCGACCCGAACTAGACCTAATCCGGACCCCACTTGGACCCAAACCAGACTAGACCCAATCCAGACCCGAAATTTTTGGGTCGAGTCTGGGTTATACATGGACCCGACCTGACTGACCTGTTGGGTCAAAAATTATAGATCTGGATCCGACCCAATCCGATCCAATTTTCAACTAGGTCGGATTTGGATTCAAAATTAGAATCCGAACAAGAAATCGGATCATTTTGGGAGATCCGACCCGACCCATTTGCACCCCTATCATCAATGATAGAGCCCCTATCGGGATTGACTGAGGCTGAGGGGACTGTCTTCTAAATTCCACCTATTTCCATCAGTCGGCCACCTGGTTGTTTTCGTCACTGTCATACCCCACTTTGTCACAGCCAGATCTTGACTTGTTTGCCTCCTCCTTCTTCCTTCGAAGACATTAGGAGGCCTCTCCTCTCCTATGTTCCATCATGTTAAAAAAAAAAAAAAAAGATCTCATCTCTGTCATTCTCTCCCTGCAATCTATTTATTTGAGTCAGGTGAATCCTAGCAACAATCCCTGTCCTCCGATTTGGGTAAACCCCAGGTCCCCAGTCAACGAATCCTGAACTTCTAAAGACCACATAGACCGTCGGTCCACACCATGGCTCTAGCCATGCTCTCCTAGACCCAACTATATATCATTGATCCTTGTAATGTTATCTATACGGTGGTTTAACTCATGTTCTATGATTTATTGGTTAGATTACTAGACCAGACTGACCGATGCCATTGGACACCACCTCCTAGGGATACGATGATATGGTTTGTAAGCTGAGGATTTTAAGAAGAAATTTTTTGAGATTATGTGGATTCGTTAGTCTACTTGTAATGCTTCATCTTTTTTAGATTTATCGGTAAATTATAAAATTATTATATTAATAAATTTTGAATTGTACTTAAATAATGTATGAATATGATGAATGATACTTTATTATTGAATATGCTTTGTTTTGGAATATTATAATGATGCATGATCGGAATTGATCTTGTTATGAATTGTGCTTGATCGATTTTGATATCGCATGATTTATTATATTTTTATCAAACTAAAATATGAAACTGCATGATTATTTTGAACTCTCAACCTGACTATTTTAAGGACCTCACCAATGAAGGCTAATATGTTGGCATTTGGTATGGGTTTATGCCACAAGAAGATGCGAAACATGCCGCAAGTAGATACATGGTTCCGAAGAATTTTGCCACAAGATGACAAGAAGATACATGGTATTATGACCCCACTACAAAAAACAAAAAAAATATGGTCCGAGCTGGTAGCTGATGGGATGAACTTGATGTTTTGAAAGAATGAAAAATTATGAACGAAATTTAAATGTTGAGAAAGATTGAATTTGGCAGGTATATTATTTTGATAATGTTATATATTTGGATTTGGTTTTGAATTAATAAATTCCATATGCTTATTTTATGTTAATAATTTTTTAATTTATTTCTTGATTAGTCTAGATAAAGTGTTTATTATTTACTGGATTATCTGGCTCATTAATTCAATCTTGAGAACTAAGACGACACGAGAATATATTTCGGAAGAGTGATTAAAAGCAAAGTTTGATTTTTCTTTATTCTAGATTAGGGTTTCTTAAAATCTACTGTAAGATCTTGAATGTTACTAAAATTTTGTGAGACATTAAAGTTTGAATTTTAGTTATTTAAATTTTGAATTTATTTAGTTGATTATTTATTCTGCTGCTTGATTTATGATATCATGAGAACTTTGCATGCATGTGAAAGAGTTACTATGAGTATGCGGCGGTTGCTATTACATCAATTAATGATCTCAGGTCAGAGATGTGACATAAAAAAGAGTTCCAAACTGCATCACATTCACCATATTTTTATAGAAATTCTCAGTGCTTCCTCTATTAGTAGCCTCATGTAGTGAATGCCATGGGTGGAATTTGGCAAGCTATCGAACATGCTTCAATATTCCTCTATAACGTGCCATATATGGTAAACACCTCACGAGAGCATGAGTGCATGACCAATATCATGCCAATATTTTCTCATTAATAAATTACCATCATCAACAATTAACACACTTTATAATTCAAAAAACATCCAACCAAATTAAAATTTGAATATGACAATCTTAAATATAATAATTAAAAACATATTGTGTAATTCAAAAAAATCTCACTCTCATTGAAACTCAAAATTAACAATCTCATAATTTTTAATCAATAATTGAGGAGCAGAAATAGATAAATATGATAAGAAAAGAATAAATAAACAAGCTTACCATACACACAATGTTCCATTCTCTTCCAACCATCAACATCCTATCCAAGGAAGTATTTCCAAAATTGCTTGGCAGCTTATCTACATGCTTCTTTGGCAATCTGCCTCGTTTAACTATCCCAAGCTTAATTGCTTTAACTAATGCCTTTCCCACATTCTAAGCTAGTATAGTACTAGGGCTATAATCAAGATGCAGTACTACATATAAATCCATTGTATCCATTTATATATACATCTTTTCAATTATTATTCCAACTCCACAAAAAAAAAAAAAAAAGAATCTCTTTTTAAACATAACCCTCAAGTTTCAGCATAATAAACTATAGACTAATTTGAGTGCGCAAGAAGGGAGTCTCAAGCCTCATTCACCATTAAGCAAGGGCATTTTCAGCTTTTTTTTTTTTTTTCCTTTTTCATTGTGAAATTAAAGGGAAAGGAATGTTACTCCTTACAACAAGTATTAAAGTTTATAGAAAATATTAGGTTGCATTCGGTGGACATCCAAAATTGAACTTGGAATAACATTTTTCAATGAATTTGGTTTGTGACTAGAATCTGGATTGGAATCGAAATGGAATTCGAATACTAGAGAAGAGTAGAGATCGAATTTTAGAGTATAAATCAAAATTGATCATTGGGATTCCAACTTTTTTCGACCAAATATGCACGTGCCTCTGTACCACATATGGAAGATGAGAATTTGGATGCACTCGGATGGGTTATATTATAAAATATCAATTAACAATAGCATGCCTCCAGATTATTGGCCATGAAGCAGAGAGAGAGAGAGAGAGAGAGAGAGAGAGAGAGAGAGAGATTCATATATATCTTGCATGGATAAATTATTTATTGCTATAACATCAACCGTAATATTTTTATACATCGATCAAACATGGTTTGATTAGTTCAACACCAAATTTCACGTTTCAGTGGCATGGTTGTCACGGGCGCCCAGCCCAGAATGGCTCGCCCAGTTCCCTCGGGAGCTCGCGTAGCCCAACAAAAGAGCCGATTGGCTGTCCCATTTTCCCTCGAGCCCCCCGATTTAATCCCAATTCGAGGGCTAAGGAAACAAACCAACAAAAAAAAAAAAAAGGAGAAAAGAAGAGAGATATAGAGAGAGAGAGAGAGAGGTGGAACGCGGCCTCTCCCATCTCTGCGCTCCGATCTCTCCCATCTCTCCGCTCTCCTTTCCAGCCAGCGCAAGAAAGGAGGAGTCCGAAAGCGACAAGCGGCCGTCGGCGGCGACGGAAGTCGAACGGCCGGGATCGGCGGGGATCCGAGAGGCCTCAAGCATCCAGGCATGTACGCTTCTTTCTCTATGTCGTTCTTTTTTACCCTTTTTTTTGACTGAAATGATCTATTAAAAAGAGCATAAGCTCTTTTTTAGGGACTGATCTGTGTTGTAGTTGTGGCTTTCTTAGATCGTGAAGCACAACTGTCATAGCTGCACCAAAAAGGGAAGAAAAAGAAACAACTACAGTGCTTTTCCTCTGTTCACCAAGAAGGGGTCGGGACTTTTTCCGTTGTTAATATTAGGGTTATTATATTATTCCCTGGTTGTTATTTCTCAGATAGCAAACGCAAATTGTAATGATTCTGTCCCTGTCCTCTCTTCCTCTTCATATTTTAGACGTTTTTTGTTTAATTTTTGGTTTGTTTTTGTGTTTCCTTCACAGTCGTAAATGGTAACTGTTAAAAGAGGAAAAGTTTTGAAAGTTCTGCTGTAGATGAGTTCTATTGGGAATTTTTCGAAGTCTTTTTTCTTTATTGCTGTTTGATATGGTAGACTAGGGTCTAGGAAAACATAAAGAAGATTGGTTATGATGATCTCCTTTTTATTTCAAAATAGTTTATTTTTATTTTGTGTTTTGTTCTTCTATTTTGCTCCAGCCTCTAGAAATATGAATGTTTGGTTTCCTTTTTCTGCCTTTAGTAGTAATCAATTTTCATGTGCTAATAATTTTTTTCTTTTGTTTTTTCATGCGTTAGAAATGACATGTCTTCGTGTGGATTTTTACTTGCCAGTGTTGGATTTTTATTAAATGTTACTTTATTTGTTAGTGAATTTTTAATAATGTTGCATGGTCTATTAAACATTTTTATATTGTTTAAATTGTTTTATATGTGCACATTTAGTCTATATTGATTGATTATCTTCTTGTAGTGTTGTTTATGGGATTTGAATTCACATCAACATCCAATGGAGGATGTTATTCTGTCATTTGATCTAAGACAACAAGGGTGTTTATACTTTGGGTCATGTGATATACATAGTGTATTGAGCATAATGAAAAGTTTTAATCATTAAGTAAAATATATGAAGATGTGTATTATTTTTTAAATCTTGCACCAACAAATCACTTGGGATATCACCTAGGCCATTGGAGGGTCCATTGCCTAGGGTCACCTGGGCTATTTGGGAACTATGACAAAGGCCATTTCATAGGTCTTGGCTACCAAGGGTCATGGTTATCATATGTCCCATCTTTCAACTCAAGAAAAAAGAATTGGGAATTGGTGTTGTATAACCTATATGCTTAAATAATGAAGAAATGATAAATATGATACCAAACAACAAAACAAATCTGCAAGAAAAGAAAAATGTAGTCAATTTTGGTTAAAGTTGACGTAAAGTTACAGGTTAAGATGGTGAAGAGATGAGTTTATGAATATTTGCGCCAGTTCTTGCAGACTTAACCGATTAAGATTGAAGTGGGGAGGCTGCCGAAACCTTAAATATTGTTTGGTCAAAATAAAGTATAGACAAGACCTTTGGAACAACTTGCAAAGTTGGAATGACATTTTTTGGAAATCCAACAAGATTTTCTGGACAGGTCTCTTTCTGACACAGATGCCTTTTCAGAAAATAAGGATCCAGAGGCTGTTCCATCCTTGATTTGGATAGTTCATGCACAAAAGGAGTATCTTGCATGCCCTTCAGTTCTTATATCGTCTTAAGCTTACATTTGAAATAAAGTTACATGTTGCAGGCTCCTAATTTCTTTAGAAAGGAAAAAAATGAAAGCTACTTTTTGGTTACTGAAAACATAGATGTCACAGTATATGTGGTATTTGTTATTATAACTTGTATTTGAGGCATTATGTTTTCTTTTAAGTTCCTCATTTTATGCCTTTTCAACCAAGAGTGCATTGCTTAAGAAAGGTGTTTTTCCTTCCTTTTCCTGTAGAGTTGGGCACAGTGGACAGCTTTTCTTGAGAGGAACACAAAGGAAGCTTGAGTCCACAGAGCAAATAAGATAGGCTGCACTGGTATATGGTTTCTTTATTTGTTAGAATATCTTCTCTCTGTTTGAGTGTGTCAAGATACTGTTCAAAATTCAGCGGCCAGGATCAGGGAGCGACTTACCCCAGGTTGGGGAGTTTGCTCCTTTCCCTGTGACCCGGAGGATGAATTCTTCACATGCTGTTGCAATGGATGATGAAATGGAAAATGGAATGGGGTCATATCAGGAGAGGCCAAGGACTTTTCCCTCCATGCGGAGTAAATCATATGCCCCTTGGGTAAATATCATATGATATGATATGTGGTTTTGCATTCTATGTATTAGTTAATCCTATCTCCCTATCTAATACATTAGTGATGCTTTGCTGCTATATCAGATGTTTTTACTTTGAAATTATAATGGCATTCTGCTCTATTTTATCCTCAATATTTTGACTAAGAACTGTGGTAGATACTTATTTATTGGGTCAATGGTAGAATTTGGTATCATCATATCTGTTGCTTTGCTACCATGCATTTGTTGTCATATATTTAACCGAGCTTCTTTTCTTCGTATACTTGCTTCTCATGGAAGTAATTGTTGACGTTACAATGTTATTGAGCTTCCCATTGGTTCACCTTGAGATCCATTATTTAGGACTGAGTGAGAGATCTTGTAGCAACATGATAATGTTTTATGGTTTCATTTCCATTATATTTTTTTGCATTATCTCAACCTATAAATAAGATACCTTAATGTCAATTGAGAAATGGCTTCGTTCCAATAATGGATCCTCATTAGTGGCCTTCTATTTTATCGTTGTGAGCTGTACCTATGATGAAATATTCTTGCCACCAATCATAGTTCTATATAGATTTGTATAATATATACTTTATCTACTTTTTTGTTCACACATAGGATGGATTAGGCGTTCTAAGTTTATAATTCCATACAATTCTATAACTTGTTATAGTGATTCTTGAGTTCCCACTTCACCATTGCTCCTATCCGAGACCACGCCCATGAAAATATTTATTTTTTCAGAATATAAATTTTATATATTTTATAAAGTAATTTCAATTTAAGGTTTTAAATACCATGGGATGGGGCCATCTTGGTATTTTTTGTGTGTAATGAGACACCCTCACATCTTGTTTCTCAAGATCATGGATGTCCCATTGTGTCCTTGTCCATTTCTTGAGTTGTCATGTCTCGACACTCAAGATGGTGCCCGGTCCTGACATTCAGGATGGCGGGACACCTCGTTTGACCCATTTAACATGATTCAACCCAAGGTTAGTTGAATTGGTACTAGGATGCATGCCGGTCAGCTACCTAGTTTGGTACGTGGTGAATCGTGCGGTTTATCTCGGTTCAACAAATCATCATCAAGCCTTTTGAGATATTGAAAGGGGGCACAATCAGTGCAAACCGAGCAGTTTGCATCGATTCCGCTTCGAACTGCCTTGTTCAGAGTGGATCACATTATTTTTCGGATAACAACGCCAAACTGTGCTAGTTCAGTTTGGTACGAGGTGAACCAAGGTTCGCAATCTCGGTATCAGGTACTGTATTGGTACCTTATTAGTACGATACAATATATCTCTGTATCGAAATGGCGTTTTTATCCATTTTTTCAATTTTCATCTCGGTACGCCTTGATACGGACTAATACGCATGTCAGTATAGGTCGGTATGCCTCGGTACGGGGGGTATGGGGCTTGTACTGACTTGAATGTATATTTCGTATTAGTTTTCTTCCGATATGGTGCAATACGCCTCGTACGGGATGGTACAACAGACCTTGAGATGAATTGAGTGGTTCGGCTCGGTTTGGCAAATAATGATTCAACTCAAGATCCGCAATATCGGTATTGGCCACCCAATCGGTTTGGTATGATACGATACATGTTTATGCTGAAATAGCTCTTTAACTATTTTTCTTAATTTTCATCTCGGTACATCTTGGTACGGATCGGTACACACCTCGGTACGTCTTGGTACGAGTGATATGGGGCTTGTACTGACTTGAAAGTATATTTCGTACTGGTTTTCTGTTGATACAGTATGGTACGCTCCATACCGGACCACCCGGTACGGGGCGGTATGGTAGACTTTGATTCAACCCATTGTAGATCGGATCAGGTTACCTGTATCATAAAATGATTACGTTCATGTTTGGCTTATTAAAAATGTGGGGTTCATATTGACATATTTTTGATCTATTATGTACCTGACCTAACCCGTATTTCATCTGACCCAACCTAATTGCCATTCGTAATTTAAACGTTTATAGTCCACCGGTGTTTAAAACCTTTTTTAATAGTTAATCCTGTCTCTTTATTTCTTATACATGGATATTTAGCTGTTTTGCTTTCCTTATAATTTTGCCTATACAATTGAGGAAAAGATAAGTCTGATTCTAATTGATGGCTTCCACAACACTCATTGATTATTTATTAAGTGCATTTTGGTTTTTTCTCATATTATTTTAAGTTATACACCATGCCATTTACTTGTTTTGAGAGAAATCTTTCAAAAGAGGGAAAAGTTGCTTAAAATTGCTTTAAGAGAACCCTGAGAAAAATCTTAGGTTTTAGATAACTCTGAAGACATGCTAAATGGTTTCTTCTTGCTGACTCTTTGGGCAAAGTGTTTTGCTTTCTAATTAGATGCACGAATATGCTTGTAATTATCACTTATTCAGGTTTGTAGATTGGAGTGAAATTCTCAAAGGTTTGATAGCAAACTAGCTTGTCAGAATGACGACTTCTGTCCTTTAGTCGGATAACTACTTTGTCTGGGGTTATATATAAACATTCAATTCGAGCTTAGGTTTATGATTCCATATACAGTGGCTAAGATAATTCAAGCTTCGGGAAAGTTAATTTTGGAGGGGCATAATGCAGGAAGAAAGGAATCCATGGGAATGTATCATACTAATGGAGAAAGTTTCTTTTACAACAATTCTCTTATTATCTTATGCAAATTAATTTGGGAGGGGCATAATGCAGGAGTAAAGTAACTCAGGTTAATCTATCATACTAATGGACGGAAAATTTAAAGATCATATGCAACAAATGTTGCTTTCTGTCCATTAATTTTCTTTTGTCTTTTAATTAATGATATGTTGTTTTCTGCAGATTGTTCGGATATTTATGGGAATTAATCCCCGTGGCTTATTTGTTCTATTGCTCTTGGCATTTGGAGCTGTATTTTACGTTGGAGCCAGTACTTCACCAATTATTGTCTTCGTGCTTTCTATCTGTATCATCAGCTTCTTCTTCTCCATTTATCTCGCAAAGTGGGTTCTTGCAAAGGATGAGGGCCCCCCTGAAATGTCTCAGGTACTCTATTATCCTTATTTTTTCATCTTTTTACTCTGCACTGCACTTTCAGCTTTATGCTCTGCTAAATGCCTGTGCCATAGGTAACTTTATTGGCTTTGTTGGTCCAAATTACACATCATTGCATCTCATGTCATTCAATTAATCACTTTTATCACATACCCAAGCTGTTAAAATCCATTGGTCTAAAGCCTTTTTATCCTTACTCTTTGTGGTCTAATGGAATATAGGTTTGACAATCACTTTTAGTCACTTTATTCTATAGGGTTTGTGTTTCAAATTAGCTCTTTGAAGAAGATGTTTTACCCTATATTGTTGAAAAATTCATTTTTACCTTATTGTGAGTATTATGCCAAAGTGAATTTATAATCATCTTAGTTGTGGAAAGCTTGGACAAAATACCATATGCACACTTTTTTACGTCTTAATATCCGGTCTCTGCTAGCTTTTGCATGCATAATAATATAATATACCATTTGCTTTTCCATCATTTGATAAATCAGATGAGATGTGGAATGACTGCTTATGCAGTGAGGATGGTCTTGATTCTCTAAGAGATGGTCTATAATAAGGTCGGTGGTACCATCCCAAACCACTCGGTGCAGGGTGTATCGAGCCATATTGGAGGCAGACCGGGACGGTTTTGGTTTTCATATCAAGAAACTGGTGAGGTAGGGGGAGAGGGAGAAGGAAGGAAAGGAAAAGAGGAAGGGAGAGGCATTGATTACAACAAAATTCTTATGCCGTAAAGGATTACACCCATTGTACCTCAAATTGATTTATCATTTATGCATAACAATAAATTTCAAAAGAAAATGTACTTCTAGAGCATAATAGTCACCAATATAATCAGCAAACCTTATCCTACTGTGTTTCTAATCAAGACATCTATCTACAAGATAAAACCATTGTAACCTTAGAAGAAGAATATTCCAACTATTTCTTCTTTGAAGCAAGCAAAACAGATAATATAACAAAAAGAATAATCGCAAAATTCAAGTGGTCTTATTAGCCTATGTGCAAAGAAAAGACTGCACGGAATTCGCCAATAGCAAGGGTTACAAAAATTTTAGATCATATAAACTAAAGTCCGTAGTACCAGAACTGGCACCCATGCCAGTAGGCTAGCGGTACGATATAGTATAATAATGTGTCGTGCTATTCTAGTGTGAAGCAACATTTCCTAATAAGTGCTATCTTAATATTGTTGTGATCTTTTGCAAATCTTTCACATGAACTCCATCCATGTTATTATAGTTCTTCCACTTCTCATTCTAGACCCAGAGGCCTCTTTATGTCTTTGTTGCAATTGCCCATACCATCTTAATTTTCCATTATTTTGTCCTTAAATGCTGCGACTTTTTTATGCCTCTGCTAATACATCTCAATGTATTATTCCAACTTTCCTAATTTTATTGTACATCCATATCAATATTCTTATATCTGCCACACTGATCTTGTTTGCTTGAACCTTCATTTCCCAAGATGTTTATGAACTATACAATGGTAGCTGTATTTTTGTTTCATAAAAGCTTCATGCATATAACCAAGGAATTTGCTGGTAACATAACATCCAGAAAGCACCACTTAATCTATTTAGCCCCATCAGAAGTGTTATCAGCTGTTTCACCATTATTTTGTATATATATATATATATCCTAGATAAAAAACTAATTGAATGCAGTACCTTGTTTTTCAGTTTTGACCGGGGCCTTGATTTTCATTTCCATTGAAATTGCATATAATATGCTCAGTTTTGTTAAATTGAATTTCAGGCCTTTATCCAATGATAGATTTCCTTCATGATTTGTATTTAGTGTTCAACATATGGGTGTATTTGTTGGAGTTATATTACTTCATTATTTCTTATAAGCTTTCTAAAATAATATGTTATCAAATTTATGGTATAGTACCTTTGACCTGTCCATTGTTCCTTTAGATATCAGATGCCATACGAGATGGGGCGGAAGGTTTTTTCAGGACACAATATGGAACCATTTCCAAGATGGCAATATTACTAGCCCTTGTGATCCTCGGCATATATCTATTTCGTACTACTACTCCACAACAAGAGTCATCTGGCCTAGGAAGGTGCTCTGTGCTCACCCCCTTGTGTGACTGTGGGCTTGCATGTGTGATGTCTCTGTATATTTTTTTATCTCACTCTATCTGCTGACCATTTTTACCATTTTGTAGGTCGACATCTGCGTACATTACAGTTGCTGCTTTTCTTCTAGGGGCTCTTTGTTCAGGTATTGCTGGGTATGTCGGGATGTGGGTGTCGGTCCGTGCAAATGTTAGAGTTTCCAGTGCTGCTAGACGTTCTGCAAGGGAGGCATTGCAGGTTTCTCCAATCATTTTGTCATGCTGCAGGATATTACTCAATCACTACAGGATTTCTGTCTTAACTATGCAGCTTTTGAAAACAGATTGCTGTACGTGCTGGTGGTTTCTCAGCCATTGTTGTCGTTGGCATGGCTGTAATAGGTGTGGCAGTCTTATATGCGACATTTTACGTTTGGCTGGGGGTTGATTCACCTGGTTCAATGAAGGTTACAGACTGTAAGTCTTTTAACAAAAAAAGTTGTTTTGTTTTTTTACAAGACATAATGACATTGGCAATATAAAGCCATGAACAATTTTATATACTGGAAAAATATATAAAAGATCATTGGGCCATGCAGATTCTCCATAATGATTATGCCCCATTCCTTTAGCCAATTTAGCTCTTAATACAGGATCATTCATGTCAGATTTCTCATTTTGGTGTTTTAGGTATATTTAACAAAATAAGTTCCATGAGGATGCCAGTAACACCATGCTTGTGAATATGTTAAGACATGTACCAGATTACTAGTTAGAAACCTTTAATTACATTTTTGGGCATGCCATTTTTATGATAAGAGTGATAACTAACCTTTCTTGTTTAAATTCTGAATTACATTCACATAATTAAGCATTTGCAGAAGGTTGATGATGCTGATTTCAACATGTTTCGTTGGTTGTTTTTTTCAAGAGTCCTTTCCTGGTAAATTAACAATGATTGCAGTAAACCTTTCAACTTAGATATGAAATTTGAGACTTCATATTCTGTTAGTATTATTTAAGTTTGTCTAGATCATACATGTGTCTGCTAACTAGGCTTGTTATTATTAAATTGCTAGCTGTATTACAAATTTATTTGCTAAAGCTTCAGCAAAATGGTGTTACAACAGACTCCCCTATTTGTTGCTTTTTAAATTTGGCACCCTTGCGAACTTCTGTGCTTTCTGGAAAACCTCATATTGAGGAAACACTGAAGTTCATCTCTTGAGGTGCATCAAGAAGATATTGTTAAAAAGAAACTGAGGTCCTGATTTGGCCTGTGGCCAATGTTTAAGTTGTATATTTCTTCCTTCTGTGCAATCATTTCTCAATCCCGCTTAATTTCCTAAGGTTCTACATGAGGATTGAATATCCACTTAAAAGTTTCTTTACCATTATATAGTCATTTTGGACAAGCAGTTCATTATGTTGAATATCTTTTTGATTGTTCACAAGCTTCAGAACGTGTATTGTTATTGACTAGAGCTTACCCTATGGATTTTTAGGACAGTTCTATTTCACTTCCTTTTATCCCCCAAATTTAGAGATCCACAGATAATAGTGCCCGAAATAGAGGACACTGTGTCATAAATCTAAAAGAAGCAGACATGTTTCTGTCATGCATAGAATGTGAGGTATGGACCAGGTTACCAGTTGAACTATGGAGACTTTAGGAATGAAAATGGCAAGTTAATCCTGTTGATAACATCACAAATGTTTATATAGATGGAAGAATATTTCCTTTAGGGCAATTTATATCCAATCACAAGGACATACAGATATACCTTAAGAGTTGGGGATGTAAATATCAATATATAAGCATTACTTATTGAATCCATATTAACTAGGAACTGAGACATTCATAATGTACAGAGATTCAACTTTCACATGTCCAAAAGTTAAAATTAAAAGGCTTATTATTCAATGATGTAGTTGCAAAGAGAGAGTAGAATTCCTGTATTGTGACCCATTACTATCTGCTTGGTTTTATGTGTAGTTTCCAGGTGAAGTTTGACTATTTTGCTGTAACTTAATGTTTGATATGAAGAAAATATGGTATCATCTATAACATGATAAAAATGTGGCCATTGCTGATTTAAAATTTTAAGCTCAACTTTGACCCCATTTTGGTTTGTGGGATCAAAAATATTCATGAATGCTTTGCTGGAAGCATTCATCTTGGAACAAAATTGATTATTGTACTTGGTATGAGCTATGAATTCTGTATGCTTGTATGCAGTGCCTCTTCTCCTTGTTGGATATGGTTTTGGTGCCTCATTTGTTGCCCTTTTTGCCCAATTGGGTGGTGGAATATACACTAAAGCAGCTGATGTTGGAGCTGATCTTGTTGGTAAAGTGGAGCAGGGAATACCCGAAGATGATCCTCGAAATCCTGCTGTGATTGCAGACTTGGTATTTAAGCTCACTTTTTATGCTTTGATGGCATACTCTGCTCAGCTAGTTTCTTGCTGGACTTGATGCATTTGATAGTTTAATTAAACTCATAGTTCATGATTCAGTGTCAATTTCTAAGTTCTAACACACTATCTTAAATTCATCTTGAATTTGATTACAAATCATTGAGTCATACTCTTGTCATACGAGGTTTTTTTGCCATTAATGTAAAGTTCACAGACCATTGGGAAGACAATTTATTGTTGTTGTTTATATTCTACTCCCATGCTTTCTGATTGTAACTTAAGAGTTATGTTTTTCACATATTCGTCCTATCTAGCTGCACTTGCAAGTCACTTGTCATTAGTGATTCATCACCCTATTGTGGTAATCATAGTTACTATTTGAATCATGATATCTTGTTTGGCTCATGATAGTACTCAATTTAACATGATCTGAGGATTTATAGTAAGGATAAGTCCACTAAATGGGTATGAGCCTTTGCATCATATAATTCTCACAACATGTGAAGCAAATCCAGTTTTCATCTATACAGACAAAGAAAGCATTTTCTAGTTCTGACTCTAACGGAAAAGGATCGAGCTAATGCGGTGCAATGTCATGGTGGTGCGAAACTTCAATTTATTACATTGTTTCCTTCAACCGGCACCTCTTCTTGCTGTTTCCTTGTACTCTCAAGTTAAAATTCATAGATTGAATAGCATAAAAATGAAAATTAGGATCTGATCCATCAGATTAACTTATAAATGCATCTCGTGGATGTTTGTACCTGCATGGGCAAATGCTGCTTGTGCTTCTTTCTGTCCTGTACTTGATCCAATATTTTAGTTGAAAAATAACAAAATCATCTAAATTTAGATAATCTTCATTACCGCCCAGTCATCACAATGTATGGATATGCTCTTGCAGACTTAATATAATAGTTGTATCCATAAATATAAACAAATATAACACTATTTAAGAATACACTTATTGCTCTTAGCCTAGTTTGAGAACATAAAGTTGGATTGCTTGGGTCTCTCCTTGGGACGGATCTGTAGATTGCTGGTTGGAAAGCTAAAGATTAACTAGCTTGATTCAGTCAAATATGCCTTTGTAATTGAAATTCTAAAGGGCTGTACTTTAATTGTCGTAGGGTTCTCTCCTTGTCACACCATACCGTTTGAATATTGTATATAATCTAATTCAGGTGCAAAATGCTCTTAGTTGTAGTTTTATAATCGTTGCCAATAATACTAGTTAAATCTTGTGGAGTAGGTCTTGTTGATCCTTTTTTTACCATTCGTTACTGTCCAGAAATGCATGCTTCATTGACCCACAGACATTACTTTTGACTACTTCACCAGCACTGTAAATGATAGATGTTTAAATAATTGAATGACTTTGCAAGATATAGATATATTAAAATGCACTATTCTGCTATTCATATGAGGTGATTGAGAAATTGGTAATAATTAGCTGGTGATCATTGTGGAGCAGTGGTAATGGGAACATAAGTCTTGTCCGGTTGGTCAATTAGGTGTTAAATAGAGAAAAGTTTTGTGGAGATGTTGGCCTCTGGTAGTCAGAAAGGATGAGACAGTGGCAGTTCGTAATGCTATTCCTTGCAAATATCATGGAAACCAGTGACCTGTGGAAAGGTGTCTGTATAAGTAAGGTGGTTATTAAATGCGCTTTATTTCAATAGGTGGTGGCTGTTGAATCTAGTTCTTATTAAGATGTCTGCTAGACTTTAGCATTTGCATAAATATATGAGAGAGCAACTTGTGAAAGTAAATAACTAAAGTGCATTAGTGGTCGTATCAAGATTGCCACACATGCTTTATGGGACCAGTGAGAACTGTGAATAGCTTCTAGTGGGCTGATGTGTTTCCATTTGTAAAGCATAAGGCAATTTTTAAAAACTGATGCATTCATTACACTTTTGAGCTCTTTGTGAGTCTCTGAATGGAAGCTATATGGTGATCTGCTGATAATGTAATGCAAATTTTCTGATGAGGAAATGTGATTGTTAGATTGGAAGTATAATGAATACTTTAGGAGAAGGGGCCCTAGAAATAAATGAGATGGAAATTCATCTAATGCAAGTTTAGTAGGAATACAAATGAACATGAGGCCAAGCTAGAATTCATGGCCCATATATTGAAGAGGAATCATTCTCATCAAACAAGAAAAGGAGAGATAGATTAAAAAAATAATAATATGACTAGACTAGGGTGAATGGAGGGGGGAGGTGATCTTGTGTGATTGTTGGATGTAATTGAGATCCCACAAATGAAATCTGAAAAATTTCTATGAAGAGAACAATGTTGGGCAGGTTATATACTGAGTTATAAAGAGGGCAGGTGTATAAAATAGGCACATTCCTTTTTATGTATTTGTGAACACACCTGATCTCTATTTATAAGATGGTAACATGTGATATACCAGCCAAGATATTGCCCCCATCCATGATGCTCCTGAGATGCCGGATAATGGCCTGGTGATGGCCCCTAATGCTGTGGATGTGTGCAAGGTTTTGAATCCCGTGGGACTAATCCTAATGATTGGATTCATATGCTTAATTCCTGATAGGAAATAAAATAGTAAAATGACTATTCATTTTTTGTATTTTCATCAAATAGGGGCAAGTCTTCTCTATATAAAAATGGTGGTTCAATTTGATGTTGTCTAAAGATATGGCACAACATAGGTGTGGACTAAATCAATCAATGGGTAGTCTTGATGCTACCTTCTTGGTGCTACATCATTGACACGGAAATTTAGATAATTGTGAAAAAATGAAATGGCAGCAATGGGCCTTGAGCTTTATTTGCCAAGTCTCTATTCCTTTATTTGTAAATTGAAGCCAAAAAATCCATAAACTAGCTCATGCTGGAGGAGTCATCAATTCCTATGAGGAATGCTATGCCATTTACAACCCCTGCATTTTTCGGATGCGTGAAGGCTCCGCTGACCTGAAGTGATTGAGAAAAATTCTTCTTTCTCAATGACGATTGATTATGAATCTAAGACCTACCCTTCTATCTACTGTGAATGGTGAAGGAGCTAGGATTTCAATCAAAAGATGGGTCACAATTTTATTCTAATCTTGATTTCAGATAACTAGCCTAGCAAAGCCAACAAAGTCATCTTTTCTCTTTCCATTTATCCTCCTAAAAATGACAGATTTCTTTTCCTGGGGGTCATATACGAATTTTTAGGGGTATGAGATCTGCCCTAGGATGCACAGATTGGGATGCTAGGACAATAGCGGGACAATCTCATCTCGATACTTGGTATGGTACCCATCTCAACGTCCCTCAAGATGTTCCACCGGGATTTGAAACAATAGATGTATGTACATCTAGTACTCATTGGAGCTTGGCCAGCCGTGCTTAGGGTAGTAGAAAGCAGCATTGTTCTCTGATCTCCGGTTATACTCATATCCATAGGTGAGATAATATGCAGAGTTAGATCTTATGTGATTACTGGAAGAAACTAAATGGATCTTGGATGGAGCATAATGTCCATTCTATCTAATACGCTAGGATATCCATCTCCAGCATACGATGAGATTTGTTGTCCATTTTAGCTATCCGATGCACTGATATATGTCATTAATGTTGACTCCCTTCAATCTACGTAACAACCCATGAGTCTCTCGATACTTCTCCTCATCTCCTTTTGTCTTTTGCCTAATCTTTTCCATCAGTTCAACTTCTAATGTGGTAGGTTCACATATGATCATCCTATCCTTGAACATGGATTCTCACAATTGATCCTCCAACCTGTGCATAACTATCCTCATATCCGTAATCCTATGCGCCCCTGGCTGCACCATTCCTGGATCCTTTCCCCTTGTAGGACCTCTCTCTGCTTGATCTAGTTTTCATTCGGGCCCCATTGTACCTATCTTGCACGGCATGCATAAACCTTGCCTTGTTGATGAATGGAGTGAGGCCCTGAAATAACCACCAGCTCCACCACCTCCAGACTGCCCATCTTGCCCTCTTTGGCCTTCTGACCCATCACTTAATCTATCATTATCATCATTGCTGTTATCACAACATGATTCAGATAAGTCAGGATCTGATGGCTCTACAGTGACATTGTCATCTTTCTGGACTGGTATGTTGTCGGTTGTCTCAACCAGATCAATGATTGGCACTTTTCCCTTGGACTTGCTTTTCTTACTGTCCTGATTTGCCTTGGAGGCCTATGCATCGTGTGGTGGCCCGAATATTTGGTGATGGAATCGCTAACTAGAGTCCTTAGACAACCGTCAAGTCTCCTGTTTGTTCTCACTCATTGTGGATGAGATATGCTTCTCTGCCTATCTGTCTACATCACACACCTCCAACTCCTCCATGATGGTATGTCTGGTTGTAGAGGATCCCTGGCTCATTTAGCATTTGTGTCTTGAGACTGTTGATCTGCTATCCATCCAGATTTAGGATCTTCATCATCGCAACAAAGTCATTGGCCAACGGTCTTCCTGGCTCTCTTCCTTGTCCCTATTCTATACTTCTATCTTAATCTCATATTATAGTCAGCGAACACCAAGTTGTGCAGCCGCTTGCTTGTCAGCCAGTTTTCACACCTTGTTTGTGGATTAGGGAAAATATAGACTAGTTTGGCTTGCACCTGCTGGACGAGAGTGTCTGTGAGAGGACTTGGATGGCAATCTTCCTCAGATTGGGTGCATTGGTGCCCCGCTGTACCCACCATTCTCCTACAACCACATAATTCAGGTTATAGTGAGTACAAAGTGTTATTATTTCCTAATAGAATAATTTTTTAAGCATACCTGGAAACACTCCTGCCTACTAATGTTGAGCTTCCCGAACATTCCTGTATCTCTCATGGAATATTTTTCCTCATTTTGTCATACCTGCTAGGTGTAACTCTCTGCGCATCTGCAGGTCCTATCTTCCGTAATGATTCGAAGGCACGAGGATGCCTTCCCTCATCCACCACATCAATATCTGTTGCTTTGGCATCGGTCATCTTTGGGTAAGAAACCCATATGTGGAAACTTCTTATAGTCAACCATTTGCAGCATCAGATACAACAGCCTACACTGCATTTACTACAGTTGCACATCAGTCTAGAATACTCAAGAGAACAATCCTCTCAATTCTTTGGGCCATCGGCTGACTTGCTATACTTACTCTTCCACCCACTCATTGCATGTAAACATAGTTCTGAGACCGGCCTTGATTATCAGGAGGCTCTTCAAAGCTATGTAGTCTTTAGCAGACCGTGTCACACTCGGCATCATTTGCTCCCCACCCAGATGCTGCCTCATCAAGGATCAATGTGTGATTGTATATATACTTCCTGTGCTTGCACCCCAATTGACTTAACTCACATTAGGTGCTCATGGTAGTGCAAGGATCCATGTATGATTGTATATATACTTTGAGATAGCCTGCACTTGCTCAACAACTGACTTCACCCATGGTAGGTGCCCGAAATTTTTCATCATCAAATCAATACAATGTGATGTACATGATGTCCAGTATTTATGTGGCATGTCCTCCATAGGATCCTTACATGCTTCGCTCGTACTGTGGACCATGATTTATCACTACTTGGTCGATATACTGTGGCCCAATGTCCTTAAATACGTTCATCAGACCCAGATACCCAGTCAGATGCATCTATCAATGTATGAGAGAAAAATACCTGTGGACGATACACTAGGAAGTTGATGAAGCTCCTAGTTAGCTCGGACTAGCTATCACACATTAGTACTAATATTGCTACTTATATCTGTCAATCTACTACTTTAGACCCTCAACCTGTGCCTTCAAGTATGGCCCTGTATCTCATACAAGGTAGGCAGCTAATATCGAGCGGGGGAGGAAGAGGGAGAGGAAGGAAAAGAGAGAGAGGTGGAGGCCGGCTGATGGAGGGTTGGTGAGCTGCGCGGAGGAGGCTCCGTGGCCGGGGGTCCCT
>NW_024069221.1:0-59934 GCF_009389715.1 Phoenix dactylifera
ATGGTTTTAAGACTATGATGAGATCATACTAGTGAGACTTAAAATCCTAAAATCCTAATCTTAAATATTCCCAGTCATTGGTACATTGAGTCGGAGATCAATGATTACCAGAAAGACTGGCATGTCTTATGTATGCTCGATGCAGAGGATGATTGATCTCACAATCATTTGTGTGGAGACACTAATCCAAAGATATGGGTGCTCATTAGAAGAATGAGTTCACTGAATTGACCTACAAAGAGAAATCTTATGAAGTCTTACTTACATGTCAAAAGATGATTCTCTTAGTGGGAGTTGTGCAACTGATCCTTTGACCTGAGATCACCATGGTATCTTGTGCACATGAACCTATGTTTTGGTTTACACTCATTCATGACAATAAGTTATGTACGAGGTCTTCTGGATATGGTGGATTGTGTACGAAGATTATGAGTAGATCAATAAGGAATTAATCACTTCTAGTAAGAGAAGATAGCATCCTATTTATTCTAATCATATGATAATTCAGGAAGCCTTTGATCAAAGCAGAATGAAAATTAGAAAGAGTTTCTAATGTTTTATTATTTGAATTATCATTAAAAGATTGAGAAAAATATGAATATGAAATTGAGTTTGACATATATTCATACTCATATACATATTTGGGATGCAGTTTGATTAAAGGATTGAATTGCATGGTAACTTGCCACTGAAGGGTATTTTTGGTATTTTCACCAAATTCCATATTTTCTGGGTAGACATGACACGTTGCTAGACGTCAATCTTGTCTTATAGGTTTGATCGAATTAAAGAGTTTAATTCGATCATCAATTAGAAAGGATTCTAATTGTTAAGTTCGGGTTCGCGCAGTTTGGACTTAAATCGATTAGAAGAGTTCTAATCAAGTTGGGTCAACTCGCACTCACACCTATTGCTGGCTAAGTATGGAACCCAATGGGTCACACACAAGAAAACTTATCAAGGGTCTAATTGGATTAGATCATGTTTGCAAGATAAACATCCTAGCAGGTGTTGCAAACCTTAGCTCCTGATTCGAACTGGATTCGAATCTGATTCGAATTGGATTCGAATCTGATTCTTAATTGATCTAATTTGATTAGATCATATTCTAATATGGGTTAGCCAAGAGTTGGCACCTAAATTGGCTTGATTTGAGTCTAATTGGATTAGATTTGATAAAACATTTAATTTTGACCGTTGGATCAACATTTGGATGAAGAGAAGGATCAAATGGATGGCGCCATGGATTAGAGCCATTGGATCTTCATCATGGGATGATGGGAGATCATGATCTCGTGATGGACTTGTGATATTGACTTAGTCAACATCAGATGGCGTGAGAAAGAACGGAATACAGTGAATTTAGAATGGCGCCTCATGAAGAAGTGCCACTTGGATTGGATAAAGATGACACGTCATCATATCCTAACTAGTTTCCCTTCAACCGCATCATTCTCTCTCTCCTTCTTTCTTATGGCGCCACCAATAAGGGCCTTTGGATCATCATCTAGCCTTGATCAATGGTTGAGAATGCTCCCTATTTTTCATGCGTGAGAAGAAATGAAGAGAGGCATGAGTACGGTGGATTTCATGAAGAGATGCTTAGGGAATGGATAAGGATGAAGCGCCATATCATAAGCACTTCATCTTATCCTAACTACTTCTGATATGCCCTCTCATCAAATGACACATCCCTTGATCTCACGCCCCTCTTCATGCATGAATGGATGGCTACAATGCATCCGTACGCCATCTATAAATAGGGAATGCTCCCGGTATTTTCAAATCATCGGAAATCAATCCAACTCTCTCTCTCTCATATCCCTTCTTTCTTACATTAGTTTCTTTCTTTCTAACATTGCTTCTAGTGTGTCCTAAGCCAAGACAAGGTGGTCTTCATTAGGACAAAAGGATTAGAAGTGTTTTAGAAGGCTAAAGAAAAATAGAAAGGAAGGAAAGCAAGCCGTTAGAGTTCTTTAGAAGAATTCTGCATTAAGGATCAAAAGTCTTTGGAGCTAAAGTCTTGATCAAGTTTTCGTGTGGATCACCATTGGAGGGCGGACACTTGGACGCCTCGTAGAGATTGTACACTTTGGATTAGCGTTTGAGGTATTCTACTAATTCTGCATTTATTTTATATTATTTGATTGTAATCATTAAGGTGATCTAGGCTTAAAAGGGTTTCATGCATAGGGACTTTATTAAGAAAATTTTAAAATCCCTAGCTTCCGCTGCCCATTATGACATGCTAGAACCCTACAGTGGTATCAGAGCTATCCTTAATTGGTTCAATCAAATAATAATGCATGATGTATGATTATTAATTTACTATGAGATAGTAATGTCATATGCTTAATGAAATGCTGAAATATATGATTCATGTTTGATATGATATGTAATAAAATGTCATGATATGAAATTTTCCTTATGAAGATATGTTGAAGCATGTTAATTAGTTGCTTATGATTTATACATGCTATGAGATAGCTATGATGCATGATAGCTTATTTTAGATATGTTAAATATATGTTACAATTAAAGAATGTGCTAGAGACTAGTAAGCCCTCAATAAAAATTATATTAAGTCATAGTGTTGAAAAACTTTGAGCTAACCCATTCTAGAACAATTAATCTAATTGGTGTCTAAGGAAAGCACTAAAGGTGGTTACTTAATTAGGACCTTACTCTTTGAGTAAGGGGAGCCTCCCACCTGCTTACCTGGCCAATTGTTTGATTGTCTATTATGGATAAGCTTAATATTGATATAATACTATTGATAGCCTTCCTTCATGCCTCGATATTATTATGTCAAGATCCATGCTAGTTTGTTGTGCTAACACAAAACTTGCAATGGGGACTGATGTTATACTGTCTTGGTGCATTAAGATGCTTATGGCACATTTTAATATATTGCCTTGTTGTGCAACCACAAGGGCAATATTATTCGAATATGACTATATGGAAATGAAGGGTTTGACTTAACTAAAATATTATTGTTTGTTGTGCTAACACAAGGCAATAAGTATTTTAAAAGGACAAGATAAAGTTGAGAATTGCATGAGATGCAATTGGAAAGAGTTTCCTACCTTTGAATTCATAAGAGTTTGTTGTGTAAACACAAGGCTTTTTATGATGAATTAGGATCTCAACCCTACTAAGAAAAATTATATTTTCACGTTTATCATAGGAGAGGGCTATGATATTCGATAAAAATAGTAGGAGACAAATTAGATTAAAGTCCTTATCTAGTTGCAAACATGTCATCATGATTGGTCTGCTTATATTAGTTATGTTCTTGCATATGTAGAATTATTAAATGGCTTCACTTTCACTAAGAGGCATCTTAGATGCCAACAAGTTGACCGGACCAAACTATGTGGACTGGTTGAGGAATTTAAAGATAGTACTCACTCAGGAGAAAATTTTCTATATACTTGAAAACCCTGATCTTGGAGATCTAGGGGATGATGCTACAGAAGAGGAGGTTGCCACACATAAGATGTGGAAAAATGACAGTTTGACTGTCAAATGTATCATACTTGCCTCTATGAGCAATGAATTACAGAGGCAACATGAAGGCATGGACACTCAATCCATACTTCTCAATTTAAAAGAGTTGTATGGAGAACAAAGCAGGACTGCTAGGTATGAGATATCTAAGCAGTTGTTCCGTGCTAGAATGAATGAAGGAACTCCAGTGCAAAACCATGTTCTTATGGTTACAGACTTAATCACTAGATTAAGTCAATTAGGTTTTGCTATGGATAGTGAGCTCAGTCAGGATTTGATCCTGCAATCACTGCCTGATTCATTCTCTCAGTTTGTTGTGAACTTTCACATGAACAAGCTGAACACCAACCTGCCCGAGCTGTTAAATATGCTCAAAACAGCTGAAGGCCATATTAAGAAGGATAAAGGTCCACTCCTTATTATAGATGGCACTTCTAAAAGGAAATCGAGAAATAAGGGTTCTAAGAAACGATTGAACCCCAAGAGTAGCATCAAAAAGAAAAAAGGAAAGAAAAACTCCGGATCAAGTACCTGTTTTCATTGCGGCAAAGCTGGCCACTGGAAAAGGAATTGCAAGAGTTTTCTTGCAAGTATGAAGACCGATGCAAGAGTTGCATCAAAAGGTATGTTTATGTTACATGCCAACTTGTCATTAAGTTCTTCAAATTTAAATTCATGGGTATTGGATACCGGCTGTGGTTTTCACATTTGCAAATCTTTGCATGGACTACAGAAAATTAAAATTTTGAAGAAAGGTGACTTCGAGCTGTATGGCGCTGGAGGAGAGTCCATCCAGGCTGAAGCTGTTGGAACCTACAACTTGGAGTTACCTTCGGGAGAGCTCCTACAATTAGAAGATTGTTATTATATGCCCAAAATTATTAGAAATGTAATTTCCATTCCTTTGTTGTTAAAGAAAGGATTTGAAATTAATGGAAAGGGCAATGGTTGCTCTATTTATTTTTCTAATAAGCATCTTTGCAATGGCATTATGGAAAATGGTCTTCTTGTTTTATTACTTAATGACAATGTCTTTCATATTAATAAAAGCAATAAAAGAAAGAGAGAGGAAGTAAATAACACTCTTCTTTGGCATTGCCGACTTGGTCACATAAGTGAATCAAGAATCAACAAGTTATACAAAGAAGAGTTCTTTGATCCTTATGATTATGAATCATTAGGAACTTGTGAATCTTGTCTTATGGGTAAAATGACTAAGTCTCCATTCACTGGACATGGAGAAAGGGCAAGTGAGTTATTAGGACTTATACACACAGATGTATGTGGTCCTATGACAACTCCAGCTAGAGGTGGATACTCTTACTTCATCACATTCACTGATGATTTATCAAGGTTCGGATATGTGTATCTTATGAAACATAAATCCGAAGCTTTTGATAAGTTTAAAGAGTATCAAAGTATGGTTGAAAAACAAACCGGAAAGTGTATTAAAATCCTTCGATCTGATCGAGGAGGTGAATACCTTTCTAGTGAGTTTTTAAATCATCTTAAAGAAAAGGGCATTCTCTCTGAATGGACACCTCCGTATACGCCACAATTAAATGGTGTAGCTGAACGGAGGAATCGTACTTTATTAGATATGGTACAGTCCATGATGTGCTTTACTGATCTTCCTATTTCCTTCTGGGGTTTTGCCCTAGAGACTGCTGCACTAATATTAAACAGGGTACCTTCTAAGTCTGTACCTAGCACTCCATATGAGATATGGAGAGGAAAGAAGCCTAATCTTAAGTATCTTAAGATATGGGGTTGTCAAGCTTATGTCAAAAGAAATTTTGGACACAAGCTAAGTGCTAGATCAGATAAATATATTTTTGTAGGTTATCCTAAAGATAGTATAGGATACATCTTCTATCATCCTACCGAACAAAAAGTTTTTGTAGGTAGGCATGCCATTTTCTTAGAAAAAGAGTTTATCTTAGAAAAGGGCAAGGATAGAAAAATAGAACTTGAAGAAGTTCAAGACCTACAAATAGAAACACAAGAAATTCTTCAACCAGATGTACCCATTGATGAGGTACAACCACAACACACATCTCCTCTCCGAAGGTCAGATAGAGTGCGAAGAGCACCTGAGAGATATGGGTTCATCATTGAAAATGATGAAGCCCACATTGTTCAGAATAATGATCCTCTGACCTATTCGGAAGCTGTCATGAGTAATGACTCTAACAAATGGCTAGAAGCCATGAAATCCGAAATAGATTCTATGTATACCAACCAAGTATGGACTTTGGTTGATGCACCAGAGGGTGTAAACCCTATAGGTTGCAAATGGGTCTATAAGAAAAAGATTGGAGCAGATAGCCAAGTAGAAACCTACAAGGCTAGATTGGTGGCAAAAGGTTTCAGGCAAAAGCAAGGAATTGACTATGATGAAACTTTTTCGCCAGTAGCTATGCTCAAATCTATTCGGATTTTGCTTGCAATAGCTGCATACTATGATTATGAAATCTGGCAGATGGATGTCAAAACCGCCTTCCTTAATGGTTATCTTGAGGAAGAAGTTTACATGACACAGCCAGAAGGATTTGTCTCAAGTAAGAGAGCAAATCAAGTATGCAAGCTTAAGAGATCCATTTATGGATTAAAGCAAGCATCGAGGAGTTGGAACATCCGTTTTGATACAACAGTCAAAGAGTTTGGTTTTATCAAAAATGTGGATGAACCATGTGTGTACAAGAAGACTAGTGGGAGTGCCATTGTCTTCTTAATATTGTATGTAGATGACATACTGATCATTGGAAATGATATTCCAATGTTACAATCGGTCAAGACTTGGCTGTCAAAAAGCTTTTCCATGAAAGACTTGGGAGAAGCATCCTATATACTTGGTATAAAGATCTATAGGGATAGATCTAAAAGGATGCTAGGCTTGTCCCAGTCTAGGTACATAGATAATGTGCTGAAAAGATTCAGCATGGAAGAAAGTAAAAGAGGTTATTTGCCTATGAGTCATGGCATACGTCTCTCTAAAAAGATGTCTCCTAAGACATCTGAAGAGAGGAATAGAATGAATTCTATTCCCTATGCTTCGGCAATAGGATCGATTATGTATGCTATGCTATGTACTAGGCCTGATGTTGCTTATGCCTTAGGCATAACAAGTAGATTTTAGGCTGATCCAGGAGAGGATCATTGGATATCTGTGAAAAATATTCTTAAGTACTTGAGAAGGACTAAAGATATTTTTCTAGTTTATGGAGGATCTGAGTTGAAACTAGAAGAATTTTCTGATTCTAGTTTTCAATCAGATCCAGATGATAGCAAGTCCACTTCAGGGTATGTCTTTACCCTAAATGGTGGTGCAGTGAGCTGGAAGAGTTCCAAACAGCAAACTGTAGCTGACTCAACTACTGAGGCAGAATACATTGCTGTAAGTGAAGCCGCTAAGGAAGCTGTCTGGATGAAGAAGTTCATCTCTGAGTTAGGAGTAGTTCCCGAGATTGCTGGACCAGTCCCAGTTTATTGTGATAACACTGGAGCTGTTGCTCAAGCGAAGGAACCAAGGTCTCATCACAAATCCAAGCACATTCTAAGACGCTTCCATCTTGTTCGAGAGATTGTCGAGAGACAAGACATAGTCATTGAACGAGTAGACACCAAGAACTGAAGGAAAAAATTTCCGAGTTGTCCGATAAAATCGAACGCCAGGCATGAAAAATCAGTTTTAATTTTTTTTATATTTTATTTATAACAATTATAAATATTAAATTTAACTTGTATGTAAAATTACCTCAAGCCCGTAGCGGAAGTTGGTCGAGGTAATTTGAATCTGGATCTGGATCTAGATCCCTGAAGGTAGCTCTGCAAGGCCTGGATCTGCAAGCCCTCTACTTCGCACGCACGTCGAGCTTCGTAGGAAGGTTGGACGATAACTGTATTTTGCAAAACCACTTTTTGCAAAAAGGACCCTAGAAGAAACACTTTTCTTTTCTTCTCCTTCTTCTTCTTCCTTCTCTCCCGTTTCCAACCCGAGAGCTTCAATTTTGGACTGATCGCAGAGGAGAAGAGAGGAGACTAGAAAGCCGGATCTGAATGCTTCCCACTGGGAGAAGATTGAGAGAGAAGGACCACTTCTTCTCTCTTCCTCTTCTCCTTTAGAAAAATCCCACCGAAGCCGCCTCTGTCTGTGAAGTTTCTTCCCAAAATTTCACGGACAGATTCACACCTTTTTCTCTCTGATTCGTTCTGTATTCAAGAGGAAAACGTTGGTCTATCCATAAGCCAACGCAGAGAGGATTTAAGAGGAGTAATGACTGTCTTTACGAATCCATACGTTATAAATTCATAACGTTCGTTTCAAAAATAAATGTGGGGAAAAAATAGTAAATCCATCCGATAACAGCCGGATTTCAAAAATCAAATTTAACCGGAATGTAGCCGGTTCAAAACCGGACATTCCGGTCCAGACGGCAGAGCGGCCGGAGGCCAGACGGTGGCACGGTGTGGAGACGAAGCCGGGAGGAAGAAGGCTCTGTTTTCTCCTCCCAAGCTTTTCTCCATCGCGGTTCACAAAAAAATCCTTAAGGGTCCATGAGGGGGAGTGGTCCACGGGTCCATGGGAGTTTAAAAACAAGTCAGCCATAACCATTTAAATGGGATTAGTCAAATAGGAAATGGGTTAGCCCATTTTGAAATAAAGCAAGCCTATTTGGTTCTAAACCAAATTGACAGCCCATTTGAATGATTTTTGACCCGAAAAAATTCCACATGAGTCCGACTCATGAGAGATACAATTAGGTCCAGTTTCGGCTCGATCCAAGTCCGACTTAGATCAGAACAAATACGAAATTAAATCCCAATTAAATCATGATCGAGCCCAATTACACTAATTGAGACCCAATCAAATCCAATCTCAACAATTGAGTCCTGATCAAGTTCAATTATATTAATTAAAACTTGATTGACCCGAAATACAGACTTAATTAGTTGTTCATCCATGAAATTTAGCATGTACCTCATGTTCAGTGCTAGCTGAACATAGACAGAACCAAATTCCAAATGACCCACAATTTAATTCTTAATTAAATTGGGTCAAGACCTTCCTACTTAGCTTGACTAATGTGCGTGACTCCGATAGGTTCGAACACTAAGCCGGTAGTACATGGACTACTCCATGCACTAATCGAGGTGACCATCTAGCAATGATACCCGACGTCCGGATAGGTCGAATATGCAAAGCAACATTCAAGAACCTAGACGTATGGTTGTTGCATAATTCATCCCTATGACCATCGATGCTCAAGATGACCTCAGAGTGGACTGTCGAACTCTGGGTCCGGTCATCCATAGTGTATTTCAACTAATCAAATCAAGTGACCATCACTTGGTTTACCCTGGCCAAGGTTTTACTGAATTGAAATACAGCGAGACATCAACTCCTATAATCTGGAGCGGTCAATCCCATCTTGACTCGTACATAGACTTTGCGAGTACTTGACTGCACCCAGCATCCTTCCGATCCCTGAATTAGAAATTCAGGTCATCCAGTGCCTAAGTACAGTGAGTTGCTTGCAAGTCACCGTGACAGTCTCAGGTCTAAGGGGTACTTATGCCCATACGCTTTGCGAGCTAACTCCCGACAGTAGAGTGCTACGCAGGTGAGTCACTGTTCAGTGATGATGTACCTCTACATCTCACCTGTATGCCATACAGTGTCTCCACACTTCTTGGTTTAAGAGGACAACCAACTAAATGACACACAACGACCTATACTTGACATAGCTATTGTCCAATTGATAGCTCATCATTTGGTCGCGAACTGGTTTAAGGACTAAATGATAAAACCTCTTTTATCCACTAAATTAGTCCTAAGGACTTCATCACAATACACAGGAGTTCAATTTGAAGATGTAACACTTGTGATGAATAGAAAATTGCCAGAATAAATTTTTATTTATTTTAATAAAATATATACATAATCCAATTTCTTACAATTAAAAATTGGCTTTGGGACACAATTTCCAACAACTCCCACTTGGACTAAAGCCAATTTGTACAGTATCTTATACCCATCTTCGATTTGTGATAATCGAACTCCTTTACAGAAAGGGCTTTAGTGAATGGGTCAGCTAGGTTCTCCTTTCCATCGATCTTCTGAAGATTGACGTCACCTCGTTCCACAATCTCTCGTACAAGGTGGTAGCGACGCAGAATGTGCTTGGTTCTATGGTGAGACTTTGGCTCCTTTGCTTGTGCAATGGCTCCAGTATTGTCACAATACAAAAGAACTGGACCATTGATTGAGGGAGCAACACCAAGTTGATTTACAAACTTCTTGATCCAAATAGCTTCCTTTGCCGCATCTGATGCAGCAACATACTCTGCTTCGCATACGGAATCGGCTACTGAATGCTGCTTGGAACTTTTCCAGCAGACTGCTCCTCCATTCAGGGTAAACACAAATCCTGACATACTCTTACTGTCGTCATGGTCTGACTGAAAACTAGAGTCTGTAAACCCCACAAGTTTTAAGTCAGATTCTCCATAGATTAACCATTGGTCCTTAGTATTTCTTAAATACTTAAGGATGGTTTTCACCACCTTCCAATGGTTCTCACCCGGATCAGACTGATACCTACTCGCTACTGCTAGTGAGTAAGCAACATCCGGTCTTGTACATGTCATGGCGTACATGATAGAACCTATTGCAGAAGCATATGGGATTCTACTCATACGCTCTCTCTCTTCGGAAGTTGTCGGACAATCTTTCTTAGAGAGAGAAATTCCTTGGCCTATCGGAAGATAGCCCTTCTTGGAATTCTCCATGTTGAACCGCTTCAACATAGTGTCGATGTACGTGGATTGGGACAATCCAAGCAACCTCTTAGATCTATCTCTATAGATTTTCATCCCTAGGATGTAGGATGCTTCTCCCAGATCCTTCATGGAGAACTGTGATGACAGCCAAAGTTTCACATTTTGTAATGCAGGAATGTCATTCCCAATTAAGAGAATGTCATCCACATACAACACAAGAAATGTGATCACTGAACCGTTAACCCACTTGTAAACACAAGGTTCTTCTTCGTTCTTAACGAAGCCATATGTTTTGATAGTTTTATCGAAACGTATGTTCCAACTTCGATAAGCTTGCTTAAGTCCATAAATGGACTTTTGTAGCTTGCATACTTTGGACTCGTCTATGGATGTGAAACCCTCAGGTTGTATCATATACACCTCTTCTTCCAACTCTCCATTTAGAAAAGCTGTTTTCACATCCATTTGCCAGATTTCATAATCCATATATGCTGCTATAGCTAGCATGATCCGAATAGATTTTAGCATTGCCACAGGGGAAAAAGTCTCGTCATAATCGATACCATAACGTTGACGATACCCCTTGGCAACCAGACGGGCTTTATAGGTTTCCACCTTTCCGTCTGCGCCTCTCTTTCTTTTGAAGATCCATTTGCACCCTATGGGTTTTATCCCTTCGGGTGGATCAACTAGTGTCCATACACTATTGATTTCCATGGATTCCATTTCGGATCTCATGGCGTTAAGCCATAACTCAGAGTCGGACCTTTGCATAGCATCCATATAGGTAATCGGATCCTCATTGTTCTCATCAAGCTCAATAGGATCTGCATCTTGGACCAAGAAACCGTAGTATCTGTCCACTTGACGCAGTACTCTACCTGATCGCCTTAATGGTGCTTCTACATTGGGCTCCGGGTTTGATCTAATCGAATCCGGTTCTGTGGGTTCAGTAGTTTGTGTTAAATCTTCCATCTGCTGAGCTTTATTAAGTTCAACCTTAGAGGCAACAATTCCTTCACTAAGGAATTCTTTTTCCAAAAAGGTTGCCTTAAGTCCTACGAACACCTTTTGTTCATTAGGAAGGTAGAAGTAATAACCCCTAGTTTCCTTGGGGTACCCTACAAAATAACACTTATCGGACCTAGGACCAAGTTTGTCAGTTTGAGAACGTTTAACATAAGCCGGACATCCCCAAACCCTAAGGTATGAAAGTGTCGGCTTACGCCCAGTCCATATCTCATATGGAGTCTTCTCAACAGACTTACTTGGAACCTTATTTAGTATTATACACGCAGACTCTAAAGCATAACCCCAAAAAGATACAGGCAGACTAGTAAACCCCATCATGGATCGAACCATGTCTAACAGAGTTCGATTCCTCCTTTCGGATACACCATTGTGCTGAGGTGTTCCTGGAGGGGTCCATTGTGAGAGAATCCCATTCTCCTCTAGATAAGTCAAGAAATCACCAGAAAGGTATTCTCCTCCTCGGTCTGACCGAAGGATCTTAATACTCTTTCCAGTCTGTTTTTCTACTTCATTATGAAATTGTTTGAACATTTCAAATGATTCCGACTTGTGCTTCATCAGATAGACATACCCATACCTGGATAGGTCATCTGTGAAGGTTATGAAGTAGGCATAACCACCTTTGGCACTTACGTTCATAGGTCCACATACATCAGTATGTATGAGGCCAAGAACATCGCTGGCTCGTTCACCCTTTCCAGAAAAAGGTGACTTGGTCATCTTACCCAGAAGATAGGATTCACAAGTTGGCAATGATTCACAATCATTGATTTCTAAAATGCCCTGTTGGGCTAACCTGTTTATCCTGTTTTTATTTATGTGACCTAACCGGCAATGCCACAAATAGGCTTCATTGACATTATCTAACTTAGGGCGTTTATTAGAGGTGTACATTACATTCACAGGCAGTGATAGAGTATAAATGCCATATTTCAATTGTCCACGAAAAATTTTAATACCATTCAAAATGATATCACAAAAATTTTCTTTTATTGATAAGCAATAACCATTTTTGGCCAAAAGGCCTACAGAGATGACATTCATTAAAAATGTTGGACAATAATGACAATCATCTAATATGACTACTCTAGATTCAAAAACAAGCTCAATGACTCCTAAAGCTAGGACTGGAACTGATCTTCCATCTCCAACGTTCAAGAATCTCTCGTCATTCTTGAATCTTCTACTAACTTGAAGTCCCTGCAACGAATTGCAAATGTTAATTGAACTTCCAGTATCCAATACCCAAGTGGTAGAATCATAAATTGAAAAATTACAAGGTGTTATCATATAATTACCTTGTGCAGCAACTGTTTGCTGCTTTTTCTTCTTAGGCCTGTTTGGATCAAGGGACGCTATGTAAGCCAGACAGTTCCGCTTCCAATGACCCATCTTCTTACAGAAGAAGCACTCTGCCTTGCTTTTATCGGCTTTACGCTTCTTAGTCTGGCTGGGCTTAGAGACCCCAGCACGAGCTTTTTGCACCTTCTTCTTCTTTCCTTTCTTAAAGGAAGAAAGTCCTGCAGAAGTCCCACCTACCACATTCACCGTTTCCTTTTTGAGTTGGTGATCCTTCTCATAGGTCTGCAGTAAACCTAGCAAACCATGATAGGATACTTCAGGTTTAGTCATTCTATAATGACTAAGGAAGGTCAGGTAGGACTTGGGAAGTGAGTTCAAAATGGCGTCCTTGCCCAATTGCTCGTGCAAAAGAAAGCCAAGTTTACTCAGGCGATCGATTTGTTCGACCATGTACAATACATGATCGGTGACCGATGCCCCTTCCCTCATGCGGGCATTGAATATAGCGCAGGAGGTCTTATGTCGTTCAACATCATCAGGTGTGCCGAAAGACTCCTTCAACATTTGAAGAATTTTCACTGGCTGCGCTTCCTCGAATTTACGACTAAACTCGTCATTCATCGAGGCCCTCATGATGCAACGCACTGTAGTGCGATCGTTGAGCCACTTTTGATAAGCGTCTCTAATTGCACGTGGTGCATTGGCTGCAAGTTCCTCAGGTGCAGGATCCGATATCACATACAAGATCCGCTCATGCTCTAATACTATTTTCATCTTTCGATACCAGCTATCGAAGTTAGGTCCATTAAGCTTATCATTGTCTAATAGTGTTCGGAGGGACAATGAGTTAGCCATATCTGAAAAATAAAGGAAAAACCCAACTAATCAGTATATGATTTATTTAATCCTAAAGACTTGGACTTTAGTCTAAAGTTTTCTCTCACTATTTTAATCGAATTAATAGCCTCTACCTTTAATTCGAGGAATTACTTTAATTCCCTAGTGGGTACTAGAATCCGCATAGACTGCATACGGGCCCAAGGAAGGCTCGGCCAACCCATGTGCATCTAAGGGTAGGTACATTACCAATTATTTCTCTAAACAATTTCTAGCAATCAATTTTGCCCCAAGTGGTAATCAGTAGGCGGAGGCCTCCACTGAAGATCCTGGTTAGGTCCAACCATTAATGAACTAACTCGATGACACTACCTAATGTATGATCAGGCCCGAGGAAGGCTCGACCAACCTAATCACAATTAGATAGCTCAAAAAGCTATCATATAACGAAGGATAATTCCAGTATTCAGAGGAACACCAGACGGAAGCGTCCTGCATGTTCAACTGTAATATTGGACCCATTATCATTCACCTTAATGGGAGGCTATGATCTAGTTATCTATATAACTTTATCATTTTAAGGACCTAATAATTTAGAGGATTTTAAATGATATGTAACACTGACCGATAATTCTAAATCCTCCCACTGACTTCACCAAATCATATAGAGGACTAGCTCTTATTTGTCTATTAGACACCTAAATCAGTCACACTGATTTTCTTAATGGCATGGGTGAGTGCCAAGTCTCAAGGTACCTTAATCAAAACTTGATCGACCAAATTGGCCAGGTAAGAGAGATCATGGGAGGGTTACGCCATTAACCTCTTTCCTAGACACCAACTATGTTGGCCAGGTAAGAGGTAGCCCCAATTAAAAACCATGATCAAATGCCGACTTACCTTAGACACCAATTGGTTTATCAAGTTGATTTAGGTTATCCTTGGGAACTCGGGCTCGACCACTAAGCCACAATCAGATCCAATTGAAATGTTTGGATATGATAAACTACAACTATTGAGTTTGATCATTTTATAAACCTTGATTTAGTCTAGTTCAACTATTGATTAGATTAAATCATGTTTCTTAAGTTAGTCCATTTCAATTTGATTTCATGATTAGGTCTAACCTAGTCAACTAATCTGATTGTGCTAACCCATGCCCCAAATCCGATGATCAAATTTAAATTTTAATTCGAATTTCAAATTTTGAATTTTAAATCTTTATTTGAAATTCAAATTTTAAATTTTAAATTCAACATTTAATTCTTTATTAAATGCATTATGATCATGGATTCAAGGTGTCAATTTATTCCAAATATAAACAATTTATATTTAAATTTTGTGGTCATAATAAATTTAAAACTGAAATTTCATAAACATCAATTATGCATAATTTCACAAAAATAAACTATTTATTTTATGATACAAATTAATCTCAATTTTGTGCTAGGACAACCTTTTCACTATAAGGGGTTAACCTTATAGCAGGACAACCTTATAATTCAACACAAGATTGATATTTTATCAATAAATCTAGATCTAATCTAAATTTAAAAATTAAATCATGCATAATTCTAGATATTATAGGCCAATTCCATCGGCCAACCTGGCTCTGATACCAGTTGAAGGAAAAAATTTCCGAGTTGTCCGATAAAATCGAACGCCAGGCATGAAAAATTAGTTTTAATTTTTTTTATATTTTATTTATAACAATTATAAATATTAAATTTAACTTTTATGTAAAATTACCTCAAGCCCGTAGCGGAAGTTGGTCGAGGTAATTTGAATCTGGATCTGGATCTAGATCCCTGAAGGTAGCTCTGCAAGGCCTGGATCTGCAAGCCCTCTACTTCGCACGCACGTCGAGCTTCGTAGGAAGGTTGGATGATAACTGTATTTTGCAAAACCACTTTTTGCAAAAAGGACCCTAGAAGAAACACTTTTCTTTTCTTCTCCTTCTTCTTCTTCCTTCTCTCCCGTTTCCAACCCGAGAGCTTCAATTTTGGACTGATCGCAGAGGAGAAGAGAGGAGACTAGAAAGCCGGATCTGAATGCTTCCCACTGGGAGAAGATTGAGAGAGAAGGACCACTTCTTCTCTCTTCCTCTTCTCCTTTAGAAAAATCCCACCGAAGCCGCCTCTGTCTGTGAAGTTTCTTCCCAAAATTTCACGGACAGATTCACACCTTTTTCTCTCTGATTCGTTCTGTATTCAAGAGGAAAACGTTGGTCTATCCATAAGCCAACGCAGAGAGGATTTAAGAGGAGTAATGACTGTCTTTACGAATCCATACGTTATAAATTCATAACGTTCGTTTCAAAAATAAATGTGGGGAAAAAATAGTAAATCCATCCGATAACAGCCGGATTTCAAAAATCAAATTTAACCGGAATGTAGCCGGTTCAAAACCGGACATTCCGGTCCAGACGGCAGAGCGGCCGGAGGCCAGACGGTGGCACGGTGTGGAGACGAAGCCGGGAGGAAGAAGGCTCTGTTTTCTCCTCCCAAGCTTTTCTCCATCGCGGTTCACAAAAAAATCCTTAAGGGTCCATGAGGGGGAGTGGTCCACGGGTCCATGGGAGTTTAAAAACAAGTCAGCCATAACCATTTAAATGGGATTAGTCAAATAGGAAATGGGTTAGCCCATTTTGAAATAAAGCAAGCCTATTTGGTTCTAAACCAAATTGACAGCCCATTTGAATGATTTTTGACCCGAAAAAATTCCACATGAGTCCGACTCATGAGAGATACAATTAGGTCCAGTTTCGGCTCGATCCAAGTCCGACTTAGATCAGAACAAATACGAAATTAAATCCCAATTAAATCATGATCGAGCCCAATTACACTAATTGAGACCCAATCAAATCCAATCTCAACAATTGAGTCCTGATCAAGTTCAATTATATTAATTAAAACTTGATTGACCCGAAATACAGACTTAATTAGTTGTTCATCCATGAAATTTAGCATGTACCTCATGTTCAGTGCTAGCTGAACATAGACAGAACCAAATTCCAAATGACCCACAATTTAATTCTTAATTAAATTGGGTCAAGACCTTCCTACTTAGCTTGACTAATGTGCGTGACTCCGATAGGTTCGAACACTAAGCCGGTAGTACATGGACTACTCCATGCACTAATCGAGGTGACCATCTAGCAATGATACCCGACGTCCGGATAGGTCGAATATGCAAAGCAACATTCAAGAACCTAGACGTATGGTTGTTGCATAATTCATCCCTATGACCATCGATGCTCAAGATGACCTCAGAGTGGACTGTCGAACTCTGGGTCCGGTCATCCATAGTGTATTTCAACTAATCAAATCAAGTGACCATCACTTGGTTTACCCTGGCCAAGGTTTTACTGAATTGAAATACAGCGAGACATCAACTCCTATAATCTGGAGCGGTCAATCCCATCTTGACTCGTACATAGACTTTGCGAGTACTTGACTGCACCCAGCATCCTTCCGATCCCTGAATTAGAAATTCAGGTCATCCAGTGCCTAAGTACAGTGAGTTGCTTGCAAGTCACCGTGACAGTCTCAGGTCTAAGGGGTACTTATGCCCATACGCTTTGCGAGCTAACTCCCGACAGTAGAGTGCTACGCAGGTGAGTCACTGTTCAGTGATGATGTACCTCTACATCTCACCTGTATGCCATACAGTGTCTCCACACTTCTTGGTTTAAGAGGACAACCAACTAAATGACACACAACGACCTATACTTGACATAGCTATTGTCCAATTGATAGCTCATCATTTGGTCGCGAACTGGTTTAAGGACTAAATGATAAAACCTCTTTTATCCACTAAATTAGTCCTAAGGACTTCATCACAATACACAGGAGTTCAATTTGAAGATGTAACACTTGTGATGAATAGAAAATTGCCAGAATAAATTTTTATTTATTTTAATAAAATATATACATAATCCAATTTCTTACAATTAAAAATTGGCTTTGGGACACAATTTCCAACAACTCCCACTTGGACTAAAGCCAATTTGTACAGTATCTTATACCCATCTTCGATTTGTGATAATCGAACTCCTTTACAGAAAGGGCTTTAGTGAATGGGTCAGCTAGGTTCTCCTTTCCATCGATCTTCTGAAGATTGACGTCACCTCGTTCCACAATCTCTCGTACAAGGTGGTAGCGACGCAGAATGTGCTTGGTTCTATGGTGAGACTTTGGCTCCTTTGCTTGTGCAATGGCTCCAGTATTGTCACAATACAAAAGAACTGGACCATTGATTGAGGGAGCAACACCAAGTTGATTTACAAACTTCTTGATCCAAATAGCTTCCTTTGCCGCATCTGATGCAGCAACATACTCTGCTTCGCATACGGAATCGGCTACTGAATGCTGCTTGGAACTTTTCCAGCAGACTGCTCCTCCATTCAGGGTAAACACAAATCCTGACATACTCTTACTGTCGTCATGGTCTGACTGAAAACTAGAGTCTGTAAACCCCACAAGTTTTAAGTCAGATTCTCCATAGATTAACCATTGGTCCTTAGTATTTCTTAAATACTTAAGGATGGTTTTCACCACCTTCCAATGGTTCTCACCCGGATCAGACTGATACCTACTCGCTACTGCTAGTGAGTAAGCAACATCCGGTCTTGTACATGTCATGGCGTACATGATAGAACCTATTGCAGAAGCATATGGGATTCTACTCATACGCTCTCTCTCTTCGGAAGTTGTCGGACAATCTTTCTTAGAGAGAGAAATTCCTTGGCCTATCGGAAGATAGCCCTTCTTGGAATTCTCCATGTTGAACCGCTTCAACATAGTGTCGATGTACGTGGATTGGGACAATCCAAGCAACCTCTTAGATCTATCTCTATAGATTTTCATCCCTAGGATGTAGGATGCTTCTCCCAGATCCTTCATGGAGAACTGTGATGACAGCCAAAGTTTCACATTTTGTAATGCAGGAATGTCATTCCCAATTAAGAGAATGTCATCCACATACAACACAAGAAATGTGATCACTGAACCGTTAACCCACTTGTAAACACAAGGTTCTTCTTCGTTCTTAACGAAGCCATATGTTTTGATAGTTTTATCGAAACGTATGTTCCAACTTCGATAAGCTTGCTTAAGTCCATAAATGGACTTTTGTAGCTTGCATACTTTGGACTCGTCTATGGATGTGAAACCCTCAGGTTGTATCATATACACCTCTTCTTCCAACTCTCCATTTAGAAAAGCTGTTTTCACATCCATTTGCCAGATTTCATAATCCATATATGCTGCTATAGCTAGCATGATCCGAATAGATTTTAGCATTGCCACAGGGGAAAAAGTCTCGTCATAATCGATACCATAACGTTGACGATACCCCTTGGCAACCAGACGGGCTTTATAGGTTTCCACCTTTCCGTCTGCGCCTCTCTTTCTTTTGAAGATCCATTTGCACCCTATGGGTTTTATCCCTTCGGGTGGATCAACTAGTGTCCATACACTATTGATTTCCATGGATTCCATTTCGGATCTCATGGCGTTAAGCCATAACTCAGAGTCGGACCTTTGCATAGCATCCATATAGGTAATCGGATCCTCATTGTTCTCATCAAGCTCAATAGGATCTGCATCTTGGACCAAGAAACCGTAGTATCTGTCCACTTGACGCAGTACTCTACCTGATCGCCTTAATGGTGCTTCTACATTGGGCTCCGGGTTTGATCTAATCGAATCCGGTTCTGTGGGTTCAGTAGTTTGTGTTAAATCTTCCATCTGCTGAGCTTTATTAAGTTCAACCTTAGAGGCAACAATTCCTTCACTAAGGAATTCTTTTTCCAAAAAGGTTGCCTTAAGTCCTACGAACACCTTTTGTTCATTAGGAAGGTAGAAGTAATAACCCCTAGTTTCCTTGGGGTACCCTACAAAATAACACTTATCGGACCTAGGACCAAGTTTGTCAGTTTGAGAACGTTTAACATAAGCCGGACATCCCCAAACCCTAAGGTATGAAAGTGTCGGCTTACGCCCAGTCCATATCTCATATGGAGTCTTCTCAACAGACTTACTTGGAACCTTATTTAGTATTATACACGCAGACTCTAAAGCATAACCCCAAAAAGATACAGGCAGACTAGTAAACCCCATCATGGATCGAACCATGTCTAACAGAGTTCGATTCCTCCTTTCGGATACACCATTGTGCTGAGGTGTTCCTGGAGGGGTCCATTGTGAGAGAATCCCATTCTCCTCTAGATAAGTCAAGAAATCACCAGAAAGGTATTCTCCTCCTCGGTCTGACCGAAGGATCTTAATACTCTTTCCAGTCTGTTTTTCTACTTCATTATGAAATTGTTTGAACATTTCAAATGATTCCGACTTGTGCTTCATCAGATAGACATACCCATACCTGGATAGGTCATCTGTGAAGGTTATGAAGTAGGCATAACCACCTTTGGCACTTACGTTCATAGGTCCACATACATCAGTATGTATGAGGCCAAGAACATCGCTGGCTCGTTCACCCTTTCCAGAAAAAGGTGACTTGGTCATCTTACCCAGAAGATAGGATTCACAAGTTGGCAATGATTCACAATCATTGATTTCTAAAATGCCCTGTTGGGCTAACCTGTTTATCCTGTTTTTATTTATGTGACCTAACCGGCAATGCCACAAATAGGCTTCATTGACATTATCTAACTTAGGGCGTTTATTAGAGGTGTACATTACATTCACAGGCAGTGATAGAGTATAAATGCCATATTTCAATTGTCCACGAAAAATTTTAATACCATTCAAAATGATATCACAAAAATTTTCTTTTATTGATAAGCAATAACCATTTTTGGCCAAAAGGCCTACAGAGATGACATTCATTAAAAATGTTGGACAATAATGACAATCATCTAATATGACTACTCTAGATTCAAAAACAAGCTCAATGACTCCTAAAGCTAGGACTGGAACTGATCTTCCATCTCCAACGTTCAAAAATCTCTCGTCATTCTTGAATCTTCTACTAACTTGAAGTCCCTGCAACGAATTGCAAATGTTAATTGAACTTCCAGTATCCAATACCCAAGTGGTAGAATCATAAATTGAAAAATTACAAGGTGTTATCATATAATTACCTTGTGCAGCAACTGTTTGCTGCTTTTTCTTCTTAGGCCTGTTTGGATCAAGGGACGCTATGTAAGCCAGACAGTTCCGCTTCCAATGACCCATCTTCTTACAGAAGAAGCACTCTGCCTTGCTTTTATCGGCTTTACGCTTCTTAGTCTGGCTGGGCTTAGAGACCCCAGCACGAGCTTTTTGCACCTTCTTCTTCTTTCCTTTCTTAAAGGAAGAAAGTCCTGCAGAAGTCCCACCTACCACATTCACCGTTTCCTTTTTGAGTTGGTGATCCTTCTCATAGGTCTGCAGTAAACCTAGCAAACCATGATAGGATACTTCAGGTTTAGTCATTCTATAATGACTAAGGAAGGTCAGGTAGGACTTGGGAAGTGAGTTCAAAATGGCGTCCTTGCCCAATTGCTCGTGCAAAAGAAAGCCAAGTTTACTCAGGCGATCGATTTGTTCGACCATGTACAATACATGATCGGTGACCGATGCCCCTTCCCTCATGCGGGCATTGAATATAGCGCAGGAGGTCTTATGTCGTTCAACATCATCAGGTGTGCCGAAAGACTCCTTCAACATTTGAAGAATTTTCACTGGCTGCGCTTCCTCGAATTTACGACTAAACTCGTCATTCATCGAGGCCCTCATGATGCAACGCACTGTAGTGCGATCGTTGAGCCACTTTTGATAAGCGTCTCTAATTGCACGTGGTGCATTGGCTGCAAGTTCCTCAGGTGCAGGATCCGATATCACATACAAGATCCGCTCATGCTCTAATACTATTTTCATCTTTCGATACCAGCTATCGAAGTTAGGTCCATTAAGCTTATCATTGTCTAATAGTGTTCGGAGGGACAATGAGTTAGCCATATCTGAAAAATAAAGGAAAAACCCAACTAATCAGTATATGATTTATTTAATCCTAAAGACTTGGACTTTAGTCTAAAGTTTTCTCTCACTATTTTAATCGAATTAATAGCCTCTACCTTTAATTCGAGGAATTACTTTAATTCCCTAGTGGGTACTAGAATCCGCATAGACTGCATACGGGCCCAAGGAAGGCTCGGCCAACCCATGTGCATCTAAGGGTAGGTACATTACCAATTATTTCTCTAAACAATTTCTAGCAATCAATTTTGCCCCAAGTGGTAATCAGTAGGCGGAGGCCTCCACTGAAGATCCTGGTTAGGTCCAACCATTAATGAACTAACTCGATGACACTACCTAATGTATGATCAGGCCCGAGGAAGGCTCGACCAACCTAATCACAATTAGATAGCTCAAAAAGCTATCATATAACGAAGGATAATTCCAGTATTCAGAGGAACACCAGACGGAAGCGTCCTGCATGTTCAACTGTAATATTGGACCCATTATCATTCACCTTAATGGGAGGCTATGATCTAGTTATCTATATAACTTTATCATTTTAAGGACCTAATAATTTAGAGGATTTTAAATGATATGTAACACTGACCGATAATTCTAAATCCTCCCACTGACTTCACCAAATCATATAGAGGACTAGCTCTTATTTGTCTATTAGACACCTAAATCAGTCACACTGATTTTTCTTAATGGCATGGGTGAGTGCCAAGTCTCAAGGTACCTTAATCAAAACTTGATCGACCAAATTGGCCAGGTAAGAGAGATCATGGGAGGGTTACGCCATTAACCTCTTTCCTAGACACCAACTATGTTGGCCAGGTAAGAGGTAGCCCCAATTAAAAACCATGATCAAATGCCGACTTACCTTAGACACCAATTGGTTTATCAAGTTGATTTAGGTTATCCTTGGGAACTCGGGCTCGACCACTAAGCCACAATCAGATCCAATTGAAATGTTTGGATATGATAAACTACAACTATTGAGTTTGATCATTTTATAAACCTTGATTTAGTCTAGTTCAACTATTGATTAGATTAAATCATGTTTCTTAAGTTAGTCCATTTCAATTTGATTTCATGATTAGGTCTAACCTAGTCAACTAATCTGATTGTGCTAACCCATGCCCCAAATCCGATGATCAAATTTAAATTTTAATTCGAATTTCAAATTTTGAATTTTAAATCTTTATTTGAAATTCAAATTTTAAATTTTAAATTCAACATTTAATTCTTTATTAAATGCATTATGATCATGGATTCAAGGTGTCAATTTATTCCAAATATAAACAATTTATATTTAAATTTTGTGGTCATAATAAATTTAAAACTGAAATTTCATAAACATCAATTATGCATAATTTCACAAAAATAAACTATTTATTTTATGATACAAATTAATCTCAATTTTGTGCTAGGACAACCTTTTCACTATAAGGGGTTAACCTTATAGCAGGACAACCTTATAATTCAACACAAGATTGATATTTTATCAATAAATCTAGATCTAATCTAAATTTAAAAATTAAATCATGCATAATTCTAGATATTATAGGCCAATTCCATCGGCCAACCTGGCTCTGATACCAGTTGAAGGAAAAAATTTCCGAGTTGTCCGATAAAATCGAACGCCAGGCATGAAAAATTAGTTTTAATTTTTTTTATATTTTATTTATAACAATTATAAATATTAAATTTAACTTTTATGTAAAATTACCTCAAGCCCGTAGCGGAAGTTGGTCGAGGTAATTTGAATCTGGATCTGGATCTAGATCCCTGAAGGTAGCTCTGCAAGGCCTGGATCTGCAAGCCCTCTACTTCGCACGCACGTCGAGCTTCGTAGGAAGGTTGGATGATAACTGTATTTTGCAAAACCACTTTTTGCAAAAAGGACCCTAGAAGAAACACTTTTCTTTTCTTCTCCTTCTTCTTCTTCCTTCTCTCCCGTTTCCAACCCGAGAGCTTCAATTTTGGACTGATCGCAGAGGAGAAGAGAGGAGACTAGAAAGCCGGATCTGAATGCTTCCCACTGGGAGAAGATTGAGAGAGAAGGACCACTTCTTCTCTCTTCCTCTTCTCCTTTAGAAAAATCCCACCGAAGCCGCCTCTGTCTGTGAAGTTTCTTCCCAAAATTTCACGGACAGATTCACACCTTTTTCTCTCTGATTCGTTCTGTATTCAAGAGGAAAACGTTGGTCTATCCATAAGCCAACGCAGAGAGGATTTAAGAGGAGTAATGACTGTCTTTACGAATCCATACGTTATAAATTCATAACGTTCGTTTCAAAAACAAACGTGGGGAAAAAATAGTAAATCCATCCGATAACAGCCGGATTTCAAAAATCAAATTTAACCGGAATGTAGCCGGTTCAAAACCGGACATTCCGGTCCAGACGGCAGAGCGGCCGGAGGCCAGACGGTGGCACGGTGTGGAGACGAAGCCGGGAGGAAGAAGGCTCTGTTTTCTCCTCCCAGGCTTTTCTCCATCGCGGTTCACAAAAAAATCCTTAAGGGTCCATGAGGGGAGTGGTCCACGGGTCCATGGGAGTTTAAAAACAAGTCAGCCGTAACCATTTAAATGGGATTAGTCAAATAGGAAATGGGTTAGCCCATTTTGAAATAAAGCAAGCCTATTTGGTTCTAAACCAAATTGACAGCCCATTTGAATGATTTTTGACCCGAAAAAATTCCACATGAGTCCAACTCATGAGAGATACAATTAGGTCCAGTTTCGGCTCGATCCAAGTCCGACTTAGATCAGAACAAATACGAAATTAAATCCCAATTAAATCATGATCGAGCCCAATTACACTAATTGAGACCCAATCAAATCCAATCTCAACAATTGAGTCCTGATCAAGTTCAATTATATTAATTAAAACTTGATTGACCCGAAATACAGACTTAATTAGTTGTTCATCCATGAAATTTAGCATGTACCTCATGTTCAGTGCTAGCTGAACATAGACAGAACCAAATTCCAAATGACCCACAATTTAATTCTTAATTAAATTGGGTCAAGACCTTCCTACTTAGCTTGACTAATGTGCGTGACTCCGATAGGTTCGAACACTAAGCCGGTAGTACATGGACTACTCCATGCACTAATCGAGGTGACCATCTAGCAATGATACCCGACGTCCGGATAGGTCGAATATGCAAAGCAACATTCAAGAACCTAGACGTATGGTTGTTGCATAATTCATCCCTATGACCATCGATGCTCAAGATGACCTCAGAGTGGACTGTCGAACTCTGGGTCCGGTCATCCATAGTGTATTTCAATTAATCAAATCAAGTGACCATCACTTGGTTTACCCTGGCCAAGGTTTTACTGAATTGAAATACAGCGAGACATCAACTCCTATAATCTGGAGCGGTCAATCCCATCTTGACTCGTACATAGACTTCGCGAGTACTTGACTGCACCCAGCATCCTTCCGATCCCTGAATTAGAAATTCAGGTCATCCAGTGCCTAAGTACAGTGAGTTGCTTGCAAGTCACCGTGACAGTCTCAGGTCTAAGGGGTACTTATGCCCATACGCTTTGCGAGCTAACTCCCGACAGTAGAGTGCTACGCAGGTGAGTCACTGTTCAGTGATGATGTACCTCTACATCTCACCTGTATGCCATACAGTGTCTCCACACTTCTTGGTTTAAGAGGACAACCAACTAAATGACACACAACGACCTATACTTGACATAGCTATTGTCCAATTGACAGCTCATCATTTGGTCGCGAACTGGTTTAAGGACTAAATGATAAAACCTCTTTTATCCACTAAATTAGTCCTAAGGACTTCATCACAATACACAGGAGTTCAATTTGAAGATGTAACACTTGTGATGAATAGAAAATTGCCAGAATAAATTTTTATTTATTTTAATAAAATATATACATAATCCAATTTCTTACAATTAAAAATTGGCTTTGGGACACAATTTCCAACAAGAACAACCTAGCAGACCCGTTCACTAAAGCTCTACCACAACAGCAGTTCGATCGCCACCTCGATTGTATGGGGATAAAATATAAGAGCGATTGGCTTTAGTGCAAGTGGGAGATTGAAAGAGTAGATGCTCTACAAGCCAATCGCAATATGTATTGCGAAGGGTTTTTTCTTTTGATTTGTCCAAATCATGTACATGACATTTAAATATGAATAAAGGCGTTATGTTTTATCATATGCTGTTGATTATATTTATGATAAACTCCTTAGATTAGGACAATGGTTTTAAGACTATGATGAGATCATACTAGTGAGACTTAAAATCCTAAAATCCTAATCTTAAATATTCCCAGTCATTGGTACATTGAGTCGGAGAGCAATGATTACCAGAAAGACTGGCATGTCTTATGTATGCTCGATGCAGAGGATGATTGATCTCACAATCATTTGTGTGGAGACACTAATACAAAGATATGGGTGCTCATTAGAAGAATGAGTTCACTGAATTGACCTACAAAGAGAAATCTTATGAAGTCTTACTTACATGTCAAAAGATGATTCTCTTAGTGGGAGTTGTGCAACTGATCCTTTGACCTGAGATCACCATGGTATCTTGTGCACATGAACCTATGTTTTGGTTTACACTCATTCATGACAATAAGTTATGTACGAGGTCTTCTGGATATGGTGGATTGTGTACGAAGATTATGAGTAGATCAACAAGGAATTAATCACTTCTAGTAAGAGAAGATAGCATCCTATTTATTCTAATCATCTGATAATTCAGGAAGCCTTTGATCAAAGCAGAATGAAAATTAGAAAGAGTTTCTAATGTTTTATTATTTGCATTATCATTAAAAGATTGAGAAAAATATGAATATGAAATTGAGTTTGACATATATTCATACTCATATACATATTTGGGATGCAGTTTGATTAAAGGATTGAATTGCATGGTAACTTGCCACTGAAGGGTATTTTTGGTATTTCCACCAAATTCCATATTTTCTGGGTAGACATGACACGTTGCTAGACGTCAATCTTGTCTTATAGGTTTGATCGAATTAAAGAGTTTAATTCGATCATCAATTAGAAAGGATTCTAATTGTTAAGTTCGGGTTCGCGCAGTTTGGACTTAAATCGATTAGAAGAGTTCTAATCAAGTTGGGTCAACTCGCACTCACACCTATTGCTGGCTAAGTATGGAACCCAATAGGTCACACACAAGAAAACTTATCAAGGGTCTAATTGGATTAGATCATGTTTGCAAGATAAACATCCTAGCAGGTGTTGCAAACCTTAGCTCCTGATTCGAACTGGATTCGAATCTGATTCGAATTGGATTCGAATCTGATTCTTAATTGATCTAATTTGATTAGATCATATTCTAATATGGGTTAGCCAAGAGTTGGCACCTAAATTGGCTTGATTTGAGTCTAATTGGATTAGATTTGATAAAACATTTAATTTTGACCGTTGGATCAACATTTGGATGAAGAGAAGGATCAAATGGATGGCGCCATGGATTAGAGCCATTGGATCTTCATCATGGGATGATGGGAGATCATGATCTCGTGATGGACTTGTGATATTGACTTAGTCAACATCAGATGGCGTGAGAAAGAAGGGAATACAGTGAATTTAGAATGGCGCCTCATGAAGAAGTGCCACTTGGATTGGATAAAGATGATACGTCATCATATCCTAACTACTTTCCCTTCAACCGCATCATTCTCTCTCTCCTTCTTTCTTATGGCGCCACCAATAAGGGCCTTTGGATCATCATCTAGCCTTGATCAATGGTTGAGAATGCTTCCTATTTTTCATGCGTGAGAAGAAATGAAGAGAGGCATGAGTACGGTGGATTTCATGAAGAGATGCTTAGGGAATGGATAAGGATGAAGCGCCATATCATAAGCACTTCATCTTATCCTAACTACTTCTGATATGCCCTCTCATCAAATGACACATCCCTTGATCTCACGCCCCTCTTCATGCATGAATGGATGGCTACAATGCATCCGTACGCCATCTATAAATAGGGAATGCTCCCGGTGTTTTCAAATCATCGGAAATCAATCCAACTCTCTCTCTCTCATATCCCTTCTTTCTTACATTAGTTTCTTTCTTTCTAACATTGCTTCTAGTGTGTCCTAAGCCAAGACAAGGTGGTCTTCATTAGGACAAAAGGATTAGAAGTGATTTTAGAAGGCTAAAGAAAAATAGAAAGGAAGGAAAGCAAGCCGTTAGAGTTCTTTAGAAGAATTCTGCATTAAGGATCAAAAGTCTTTGGAGCTAAAGTCTTGATCAAGTTTTCGTGTGGATCACCATTGGAGGGCGGACACTTGGATGCCTCGTAGAGATTGTACACTTTGGATTAGCGTTTGAGGTATTCTACTAATTCTGCATTTATTTTATATTATTTGATTGTAATCATTAAGGTGATCTAGGCTTAAAAGGATTTCATGCATAGGGACTTTATTAAGAAAATTTTAAAATCCCTAGCTTCCGCTGCCCATTATGACATGCTAGAACCCTTCACATCATTGGAAGCCATGATGGCTAACATGATGAAGCAGCAACAAGACTTCATCCAACAGCAACAACAGACCAACATGGCTCAAACCCAGACTAACCAATTCCATGCGCAAGCGATTGCAAAACTTGAGGTTAGTCTAAGTCAAATAGCAAACTCTCTAGGGGATAGAAAGAAAGGTGAACTACCTAGTCAGCCAGTGCCTAACCCTAGTAGGCAACAGAATCAAGGGCCGAGAGGCCAGTTTCAGATTGATTCTAATGGAAACCCTACCCATGAAGTCCAGGCAATTACCACTTTACGGTCTGGCAAGCAAGTGGACAACAAAGTCCAACTTCCTGTGCAAGAAAAAGAAGAAAAGCATGAACCAAACCCCACCCAGAAAAAGGCACAAGAACAGGGAACACAAGGAATAGAGGAGAAACCAATAGAGACTTACACACCTAAGGCTCCCTTTCCTAGTAGACTACAAGGCTTAAAGAAAAAATCTCAGTACGATGAAATCATGGAAGTCTTTAAAAATGTTCAAATAAATTTACCCTTCCTAGATGCCATCAGACAGATCCCCTCCTATACAAAATTCTTAAAAGACTTAACCACGGTGAAAAGAAAAACCAGTATTCCTAGGCAAGCTGTGATGGCTGCACAAGCCTCATCTCTTATTCAACAGCAGATTGTCCCAAAATACAAGGACCCTGGTTGCCCCACTGTTGAAATTAAAATAGGAGAAACCATCATTCGGAGAGCCCTATTAGACTTAGGAGCAAGTGTGAACCTATTACCCTATTCTGTCTACACCGAACTAGGTTTGGGGGAATTAAAATCCACAAACATCACTTTGTCATTAGCAGATAGGACTGTGAAGTATCCTAAGGGAATTGTAGAGGATGTAATTGTAAAGGTAAATGAGTTTTACTATCCTGTGGACTTCGTTATCCTTGAGACTGAACCTGCAATACATCCAGACAGTCACACACCTATAATTTTAGGTAGACCTTTCTTAGCCACAGCAAATGCTGTGATCAACTGTCGAAATGGGATGCTGAAGTTATCTTTTGGCAACATGAAAGTCGAGCTTAATGTCTTCAACATAAGTAAACAACTACCAGACGACAAAGAAATCAATGAAGTTGACATGATTGAAAGTCTGGTTCAGGAGACTTTCTTACAAACTTATAATAAGGACCCTTTAGAAGCTTACCTTGCCCATTCCGAGGAAGGGATCAAGCATGCGCCTCTTAGTTCTGTTCCCCTTATGAGCATAGATCGTCATCAGCCGACTGTTCTTCATCGGACTTTTCCAAAACCATTCTTAGATAATGGTTGAAAAAAAAAAGGAGATTTACATTTTGTCTGGCTGAAGACATTAAACTTAGCGCTCTTGGAAGGCAACCCAACATGTAAATATCTTCTATTTTAAAAAAAAAAAGTTCAATAAATTAGTAACATGCAGGTTTGGGGGATTTTGACCCAATTTTCAATTTACCTACCCATATCAGGTAACCTCTCCTCTGTCCTCTTATGCTGCTTTAAATTTTCTTTAACATTGAGGACAATGTTAGATTTAGGTTTGGGGGTATTTTTACGCATTTTATAAAGAGAAAAAAAAAAAGTTTTTAGTTAAAATTTTTGAAAAAAAAAATATACAACACACAAGGTATATAAAATCTAAGAGCCCAATGACTAGTTGAAAGTAGTGCAAAGTGAGTTCTTTTTATTAAGTTCCTTTTAGTGAGTTGTAAGCTAATTAGTGCTTTGAATTTCACAACACATCTGGCCTGCATTTTCTAAGGTATAGTTTCGACATTGTGTTGAGAATATGGTAGCAACCTCGAATCCTGATGAACCATCTTTTTCTGATCCAAAAAATAAAAAATAAAAAAAAATGGTGGATTTAGTCAGGTACATCGAAAAGGGCTACCTATTGTCAAAGGTCAGCGGGCTTGTGATGAGGAACACGAGCATAGGTCCGTAGGGGAGTCTTGATGCCCGACACCTCATGCCAACTGGTGTGAGAATTGTCGACTAATTGCTCGCTACATGGAGGAATCATCACAGGAGTAAAAGTGCACAATATATACATTATCATTTCTCTTTCAAAAAAAAAAAAAAAAAAGAAAAAAAAAGAAAAAAAAGAGAGAAGAAAAAAAAATGAAAAGCAAAAAAATGTATATTGACCTTAAAAAAGACAATAGTGTGAAAGCCGTCGTTGTAAAAATTCGAGTAAACTGGAATATTACATATAAAGCCCATGAGGTATTAAAGTAAACATCCACAGCTCTCAAAATCCTGCAGAAAAGATGATTTTGAATCAGCAAATAGGTCTTGTCCGACCAATTCTTGGAAACTACTAATATTAGCGATATTTTGAAGATCCAAAACCTTAGCTTGTGCATGGTCCAAACTTCACTGAGCACTCAAGTATAAATAAGTCTTACAACTCCCTAACGGAAAACTTAATGACTTCAACTCAAATTGCATACTAACCTAGAAATTGGGCTACTTAGTAATTAAAACCTTGTGTGCTTTTGAAATTCTTATCAGTTATGAAATAAGACTTTCATTTCACAAATCAAATTTTATTTTGGGATTGAAGTTTGTGGGTAACTTCACTACAAACCCTCACGAGACAACACTCGTCCACTAGGGTAACCTAGGGGTTTAAAGGCTTGTTGCACGTGCTAAGTGCAATCGTAATGCTCTACGAAAGTGAGTATTTATCTTAGGATATTTATATAATAAATAACACTTTTGCTCTCTCATTTTATCATTTTCGCACTGAATTGCTAGAGACTAGCAATAAGCTAGTTGGGGGGTGTGATAAGAGCACAAAAGTGCGACCTACATGTTACTAAAATTAGTGTTATTGCTAACTAATAATGATAAATTCACTAGATTAATATTATATTTGGGTTTAACATAGATTAGTATAAATTAGAGATAAAATGCACATTGAGTACAAATTTGACTTCAAATCGGGTCCGAGTCGGGTTCGGGTCCGAATCGGGTCCATTTCTTTTGTGCTTTTGGAAAATAATTTTGGGCAAATCTAAATTTGCCATATCATAACTATGAGGTGTTGGGTAACCCATGACTTGAAAGACTTGCAATTGACCTCAACAGATGACCCGCGACGAACCAAGTTCGTCCGTCTACAAGTCAAATTTCATATCACACTATTTTTTTTATCTATATGACTGATTGGACGGAACTTGGTGTCTCCCAGCTCCCATCCCGTTTCCTCCCAGCATCTCGTCCATCCACGGTAATCTTGTGCGAGCGCCCCATTCCTATTCAGCCGTGAAGCATCTCCCATGATCAACGCCCGAATCATCCCGTGGCCTCGCATCCAACCCGTCCCAGCTCCCGTCGGATTCCCAGCATCCCGCGATCAGCGTCAAGCTCCATCGATCACGCTCCCGGCTCCGCCAGTGATCCCAAGCGGCAATCTCCCAGCGTCCAAGCCGCAGTCCTCACGCGGTGAGCATCCCAGATCGCCTTCCAATCCGGCACCCAAAGAAGGAAGATCCCAGCGCCTCCCTTCCACATCAGCTCCCAGCATCGCTTCCAATCCGGTGATCCCAAAAATCCCAGCCCCTCTTCCGTGATTCCGGCGATCCCGCATCCGTTGCCCAAAGAAGGAAGTCCGCGCCTCCCTTCCGCGATCCGCCTAGCCGATCCCGCTGATCCCGCCTCTACCACATCTCCAAGGGCCTATAAAAAGAGGAGAGGAGGAGCTTAGGAGGAGAGCTCGGTGGGAGGAAAAAGAGCTAAGAAACAGAGCCAGGGGAAGAAGAAGGAGTCGGCTAGGGAGGGTAGTCGGCTGGTTCAAAAGAAACAGGGGAGAGCTCTGTTTCTTTTGGAGAAGAAAGAAAAAAAAAAAGAGAAATATTAGTTTATGTTGTTATTCCACCGTGGGAGAGAAAGGGAGAGGTTTTCTTTTGATTTTTGTTATTTCCTTCCTTTATTTTATTTGCAGAAGAAAGGCAGCATCAAGCTACCAATCTTCATTTCTACCTTTGTAATCAATTTAGTTTTATAAATCTATCATTTTTTTTATGCAATCCTTGTTCTAGGTTCAAGTTAATTTCTATTTCTTTATGCAATCTTTTAATTGATGCAATATATTTAATTTTTCTTTTAAAAAAATTCATGTTCTAGGCTTTTGATCTTCTTAGCACTTGTTTTCATCCATTTTAATTTATGCCAAAATTTTTCTTTGAATAGTTAAACATTTCATGAAATTATAAATGCTCTTTGATTTCTAAGTACTTGTCTTTTGATTATTTTTAAATAAAAAAAATTATATTCTCCGATAGACTAGAGAATCCATCAACATCCTCAAAGTAATGTTTTTTCTTTTATCATTCGAAAATCGATTTCAAATCTGAGTGAATGTTTTTATTTTATGCAACTCCAATCGCCTCCCTGTGGATCGACCTCTTACAACCGCTATTCTTCGAGTAGGAAAGGTAAGAGTAGAATTAAATTTAACTTTTGTTCGTCGGTTCTAACAACGATCTGTCTAGCATATTTTTAGGTAGACAGGAATCGGACGAACAGGGAGCTAGCACCCCGGGGAGATTAGAGAGTTTGGATTGGTCCTCTGCCTCGTGTGGATACCCGTAGAGGCCGGACGCGTGTGCGGCTTCAAGCGAACCTTTCAACAAATACCACGATCATCAGATTGCGGTGAATATCTACCCGCACAAGGTGAAGATCCGATCTTCCTAATATTATGTAAAAGTTTTAATCCTAATCTATCTACGAACATCGGTTTTAAAATACGTTCATGCGATGAGCGACGTAGATCTCGCGCATGCCTCTTCCGCTGCGTTCGTTCTGATTTTATTGAGGCGTGTGAGGCATCCCAACAGGATCATCTTGGAGTCGACTTGGCTCTCAGAGCCCGAAAACTTATCCTCTGTCTTTCGAGTTGAACTGCCTCGGAGTCGACTCGGATTATCTTGGAGTCAACTCGGCTCTCAGAGCCCGAAAACTGATCCTCTGTCTTTCAAGTTGAACTGCCTCGGAGTCGACTCGTACTTTGTTGGGGTCGACTCGGCAGACTTGGGGTCGACTCTCGTATTCTTGAAGTCGACTCGTTCACAGAGTCACTTTATTTGGTTTTCTGCCTTTCAGTCTGCTTTCCTCTGAGAGTCGACTCTTGCATATTTAGGAGTCGACTCGCCAAACGTTGGAGTCGAATCGAATCCTTCTGGAGTTGACTTGGTAACAGGGTCTAGAAAGTACTTCTCTATCTTTCTGTCTGTTACTCCTTGGAGTCGACTCGAAACTATCGGGAGTCGACTCGGCAAGCATCGGAGTCGACTCAAAATCGTCGGAGTCGACTCGGTGACAGGGTCTAAAATTCATCTTTCTGTCCTTTTGTCTGTTCTCAGTCGGAGTCGACTTGTAGTGTACCGGAGTCGACTCGAGCTTGTGCCGGAACCTCTGAAACACTTGGAGTCGACTCGCAAGCTTCCGAAGTCGACTCGAGCTTCAGACTTTGGCTTAATTGTGTTCAACACTTAGCCAAATGATCTTGAACAAAAGCTCGATGCTCTTAAAGATAAATTCACATATATTTGCTTGAAACACTAGATTGAATTCATTAGTACAACATGAAATATACTCAAATGCTCTGAGCTCATCAAAATCAAATAGGGGTATAACCAATCACTCCACAAATACCTAAGTCGAATTATCACATATTGAGAAATTACAAGGTGTTATCATATAAGTACCTTGATCAGCAACTGATTGCATCTTTCTCTTTTGCCTGTTTGGGTCAAGGGAGGCAATGTACTGAGCACAGTTTCTCTTCCAATATCCTTGCTTCTTGCAGAAGAAGCACTCTGCCTTACTTTGATCAGCCTTTATCTTCTTTGTCTGACTTGGCTTAGCATGTTGCACATTTTTCTTTTGATTCTTATTTTACTTCTTTCCTTTCTTAAAGGTACCACGATCCCTAGACGAACCTCCCACTAAATTCACCGACCCTTTTAGGAGTTGGTGATCCTTCTCAAAAGTTTGTAGTAAATTCAAGAATTGGTGATAATTTACTACTAGTTTCGTTGTACGAAAGTTGGTGAGAAATGGGCGGTACGAACCAAGAAGAGAGTTCAATATAGCATCTTTTCCCAATTGATCATATAGGAAAAATTCGAGAGTGCCTAGACGCTCGATTGACTCAATCATGTACAATACATGATCAGTCACCGAGGCTCCATCCTTCATCCATGCGCTGAAAATAGCACAACTGGTTTTGTGCCTTTCAACGTCGTCAGGAATACCGAAGGATTCGTTCAACACTTGAATGATCTCTTCAGACTACGCATTCTCAAACCTATGACTGAACTCGTCGTTCATTACAGCAAGCATAATGCAGCGGACAGTGATACGGTACTGAGCCACTTCTGATAAGTGTCTCTGACTGTACCCCGTGCATTAGCAGCGGGTTGCTCAGGTGCCGGATCCGTTACACATAAAGGATCCGTTCATGCTCTAGCACTATCTTCAGTTTTCTAAGCCAGTTATTAAAATTGAGTCCAGTCAACTTGTCATTATCCAACAATGAACGAAGTGACAAACTAGTGGCCATTTCTGCATAAAAAGAAAATCGGCTATCAGTATATGAATTGACAATACCCTAAAGACTTGGACTTTAGTCTAAAGGTCCTTCCACTATTTTATATAAATTTATAGCCTCTACCTCAAATTTGAAGAATTACACTTAACTTTTTAGTGGGCACTACAACCCAATAGATCGCATATGGGCCTGAGTGTGGCTTGGCCAACCCATATGCACCTATTGGTAAGTTCTGAACCAATTGTTTCACTAAACAATTTCTAGTGATAATTTTGCCCCAGTCTCTTCGGCAGGTGTGTGGCACCTCCACCGAAAATTCTGATTAGGTCCAACCATTAAATGATAGGGTACCGTGTAATCTACTAATATATGACCAAGCCCGAGTGTGGCTCGGCCCACCTGATTACCTATTGAAGGTACACTCGACTCATCATATATTGAATGACAATTCCAATGGTCAAATAATCACCAGGCGTGTGGCGCCTCCAATAATTATCTAGCCATTGGACCCATTATCACCCAACTTAATGGGAGGCTTTAACCTAGTTATCTTTATAACTATTTTATTTTAGGGACCTAATAATTTTAGAGGATTTGATTTAATTGAGAATAGATGAGAAAAATCGATTAATCTAGATCCTCCCACTAATTTCATCAAGTCAGATTAATAAGAACTAGATTCAATCCGATTAAGGAGGCGCCTAAATCAGTTACAATGATTTTCCTTAAAGGCATGGGTCAACTCGAATCATTAAGTGATCCAATCAAAATGTGATTGACCATGTCAGCCAGGTAAGTGAGATCGGTGGAAGGGATATGCCATTAACTCGACAAAAACGAATCAGTGTGAGTAGCTCCCAATTAAAAACCACTGGTCAAAACTGTCAAACTTATCTTAGACACCGACTGGTTAATCAATTTTGATTTGATTACTTAAATGACTCGGGCTCAACCTCTGAGCCTCAATCAAATTCCATCTTGGTCTAATTAAAGATATAGAATTTGATTAACTACAACTATTGCATTTGATCTAGAGTTTTCTTGACCTAATCTAGTTACTACTTAATTAGATTTGATCAATTAACTCTAATTAGATCATGTTTGATTCTAACCTGTTGACCAAGGAGACAACCCAAGAGAGGGGGGGTGAATTGGGTTTTAATTAATTATTGACCAATTAAAAATAAGGTGGTGATTAACTAAATATATTGCAAGTGAATTAGTTAGATTACTAGATGCAATGAGTGAAGAGAGTGAAAGAGATAAGGTGCAATACAAACACAGAAAGATTTATAGTAGTTCGGAGCCAACTCTTGCTCCTACGTCCACTTCCCAAGCCGCACTTGGGAATTCACTAAAATCTCTAAGATTACAGCCGGTTGTTTTACAAGTTCACTGTTAGAAGTATGCCCTAGAAGCCAATCTGGCTAATACATTAATAATTCTGGGACATAATTTTGTACTTGACTTTATTATTATTGATTAATAAATGGGCATTCTTTTCATTCATATTGTTTATGTGTCTATGAATCGTCCAAGGAATTAATAAGATGATGATACATATTCTCAAGAGTTGAGAATTTGAGCCATGTATCATTGGTGATTAATTTCTAAATGCTCTTGATCAATGGATCATCACGAGGACGGTGATCGATCCGATCAGTGCACAGATCACTTTCCTTCTGGATGGACGAGACTTGAGCCCACAGTGTAGGGACACTGAAGTGATAGTGCAGGTGCTTGTTAGAGAACAAGGGTACTGAGCGTGACCAAGACAAGAAGTCACTTGGATGTCTATCCACTCGTCAGTGACTTGCTTGATGTTGCAGTAGTGTGACTGGTCCTTTGACCTGCGGTGCTCCGGCTACTCACAGTGAGGTTATTGTAGTTTGACTGCACACATACATGGTCTCTAGCCATATGGGTCCATGCAGTGTAGATTGGCTGCAGTAGGTTCACTGTAGGAGTAGGGTATGCACCTACAAGGAATCTATCGACCTTGATAGAAGAGGAGTGATCCTATGTGATTTGTTAGACTGAGTTCTAAGACCTTGGCCAGGGCAGTAATATAAAGTGGAGAAAGAGTTTTTCACTATCGAACTCGAGTCGAATAAATTTTGACATATGACAGACGATGGGGTTTGACGAGTTGTCCATGACCTCCGTCCTGTAGGGATCCACGATAGTAGGACTGTATCACATGGTAACTGCACCTAGAGGTTCATCTTTCTATTCTACTGGGTAGCCACTACATGCTGCTAGGTGTCACTGGTGGATGGTGGGACTCACAGGGATTATCTCGATGATCGATAAACCCTAATGAGTTGAGTTGGAATCGTTCCAACCCATTGAAAGGAGTTTTCAATGATATAGTGATAGAGATCACAATATATCTCACTACCAGTCAGAGTAGAACCTATGGGGTCACACACACTAGAAGTATTGACCGATCCGATGGTTGAAAAGTGATTATGAATCACAAGTAATCAATTCGATTGATATTCAGTTGAAGAAGGAACAAAGGGAATTAATTAATTGGACTTGAAACAAGAGTCCTACTTCGAGTAGGATTCCTAGAGTCCTAATTGGATTAGGACTGGGAATCCTAGTTGGAGTAGGACTGGAATTCCTACTTGGAATAGGATTCCTGCAATCCTAATGAGATTAGGAGTTTTAAATCAAAATTGGATTCCTACTTGGAGTAGGATTCCTAGAGTCCTAATCGGATTAGGACTTCGGATTCAAATAGAGTCCTAATTGGATTAGGACTAAAATTATATATGTCTTAATTTGGATTAGGGTTTCTTAAGTCACAATTAATTATTAATCTAATGAATCAATAAGACTCCTAATTGGATTAGGATTGAAGAGTTCAATTGAGTCAAAATTGATTTAAGTTCTAATTGGATTAGGACTTACCTAGATTGGATCCAAATTGGTTCACCCTTGGGCTAAGCCTAATTGGATTAGGGCTTGACCACATTAGGGCATTCCAATCCCTACCTAATATGGATTAGGGTTTACCATGAGGAAGGGGATAAGCCCCTCCCCTTTCCACGTGGAGAAGGGAGAAGAGACGGCGCCCCCTCTTAGGAAAGACATCAAGAACTCCTAAATGTTAGGAGCTCCACATGTCTATAAAAAGGGACTTGTGGGCGGCACCTAGGGCATAGAAGAAGTCCTCTTCCTCCTTGCCGTACGCCTCCCTCTCCTCTCCTCTTGGTTCAGCCGCAAGCAAGGAAGATAAAAGCCAAAGGTGTTGGCGGCATCCTCTTCCTCCCTTCTTCCTTCCAACGCAGGGAAAAGAAAGAAGGCTGCGTGGGGATTCTTCTTCTTCCTCTTCTTCATCCTTCTTCTTCCTCCTCTCAAGCACAATCAAGGGATGATTGAAAGAGAGGAAATCAGCCATCAAAAGAAGTCTTTGCAAGGGAGCTAGCACCCCGGGAAGACAAGAGAGCTTTGATCGGATCACTGCTTCGTGTGGATACCCGTAGAGGCCGGACACTTGAACGGCTTCAAGCAAACCTTCATCCTAGACCACGAACTTCAGTTTGCGGTGATCATCTACCCACACAAGGTGAAGATCTGATCTTCCTAGAGGTTTAAAAAGTTTTAATTCTTATGTAACTACGAACGGTTCATGAAACAACGTTCATGCGATGAACGTCGATCCCGCTTATGCCAATTCCGCTGCCATCTGAATTTTTTGAAATATCAGCGGCATGGGCGGGTTTCCAATAGTGGTATCAGAGCCTAGGCTTCGTAGATTAAGATAAGGATTAATTATTAGTAGGCTTATTAGATCTGAAAATTGAAAGATTATGCATGCTGAAAATTTTCAGCATGCAGATTTTTTCTAGGGTGCTGATTTTTGCATGCTGATTTTTATGTGATAAAATGATGATTCTAATTGCGTTGTTAATGAGATTACAAAGTTTAGAATCATGATTAGCATGATCAGCAACCTATTTCATGATATAATCAGTTAGTTTTCAGATCTGAAAATTATAATTGTTGCATATGGTGATGATCATAGGATTCAAACACTTTTGGTATCAAATGTAATGACCTGCGATGTGATCTGCAATGTCATGTAATTTTTCAGATGCTTGCATGCATCTTATTTGATATTTTGAGAGGCCTGCGTGCCTCCTAAAAGGAGATGTAATTTATTTTTATTTTTAATTTACAGTCTGGTTGTATTTGTGTGATGTGATGTACGTCAACGATCAGGTTGAAGACTAGGCATGAGATGAACAGGTGATCTAAGCGGTTGATGGCGATTGGATCAAGAGTTGATCAAGGATCGGATCAAGGAGGCTTGAAACTAATTCAAGAGTTGAAGACCAGTTGATCGATTGATGTGCTTGTGCTTGTAATACGACCTAACTAGAATCCATGATCATCACCTATTTAAAGTTTAGCTTTATTTTGATGCTGCGATTATAACTGCCTGTGATGTGCCGTTTACATGTGATGTGAATGAAAGCCGGGTAGATAGATTTACATGTGATGTAACAAACCCAATTGAGACCTAAATTAAAACCTCCTCAATCAAGTCGAGAGTGAACCAACATGAGCAAGTCATATTAGACTAATTGATCTAATTGGTGTCTAGGAAAGCATGAAAGGTGGTTACTTAATTAGGACCTTACTCTCTGAGTAAGGGGAGCCTCCCACTTGCTTACCTGGCCAATTGTTCGATTACCTCTTATGAAGAGCTCAAGTTGCAAACACTAAGACCTGATTAACCAATATTAAGTCAATAGGTCTTCCACTGTAGTAGAGCTGCTAACGCCTTTCTGATGTTGATTTGTCTCGGCTGGATACAGTGGTCAAGTTGCATCGGGGGGCTGGACCTCTCTATAGACATGAGATGTTGTAGGGTAAAGGTGGGGTTGGGAACCAATAACTGTTAGGTGAGGACCCAATGACGACTTTATTCCTACGGTTATACGGTGGGTCTGACTTAACTAAGAAATGGGACCAATAACTGTTAGGTGAGGTCTTCATGGCTTAGAGACCAAGTAGCACTGCAACATGCTTGAGAAGCATTGTACAAGAGTTGTACATTCATCAATTTATGTGTCACCAATAACTGTTAGGTGAGGTGGCATGTAAATCGGTGGGACCGCAGTACCCACTAGAAACCCTAGTCGTGTGGGATTTCCGTTTTTCTACCAGGGGAGTGTGAGGAATTCGAGAAAATAGTGGGAGTTACATTTGTTCTAAAAGACCCTAGAACAAATTAGGATCAAGTACAAAATTCTAACTAGAATCTTTACTCTCTGAGGATTATAAAGTCAGCTTCTAGACTTTTAACTCATATCCTATAGAACAACCGTTTGACCAAACCCAATTATAAAGACTGGCTCAGCAAATTTCAAAAATAATTTTGAATTATGAAATTAGGGTATGTGCTAGACCATGGAATCCCCATGTTACCAATCTGTCCGATCACTGATCAGCGTAAGACGCATGCTAAAGTGGACGAACAATGACAATAAGGTTAGGTGCTGCACAATGGCATCCATGTCCAATGAATTATAATGCCAGCATGAGAACATGAAGACTGCCAGGGACATATTAAATCACCTGCAAGAGTTGTACGGTGATCAGAGTCACGCAACTCGGTTTGAAGTGTCCAAGAGGCTCTTCAAAGCCAAGATGCACGATGGGCAGTCTGTCCATGATCATGGTTTGACCATGATAAAAGACTTAGAGAAGCTTGAGAAGCTTGGCATGACCATGCACAAGGAATTGCAAACGGATTTGATCCCGCAATCCCTTCGAACTTCATATGAATAGTTTATAGTAAACTACCATATGATCAAGGTTGTATGCACTAAAATAGAATTGTTAAATAAATTGGTAACTAACTTAGGGACCTTGAAGAAGTTCAAGGGGCATCGTTTTCGCTGTCAAGTTGGTTTCTACTTTCAAGAGAGAGTCTATTTGGAAGAAGAAGAAGCCTGCGAAGAAGCAGAAGACTAAGAAAACACCAAGTAAGGAAGTTCCAAGAAAAAGGCCAATTGCAAGGAAAAGTGTTTCCATTGCATCATGGACGGACATTGGAAGAGGAACTGTCCTACATACATGGGAAGCATAAAGAACATGAAGGGTGACAGACCTTCAGAAGGTATGTCAGATATGCTCAGGATACTTAGGGACTGTTACCTATTGCTAGCAGAAATTTGATTTCTGTATTTTATTTAGCACAGAAAGATTTTTATTTAAAAATAAATTGATTCAAAATGGTTTTATGATTGACAGTCTCTATCACATACATATGGATGTATCTATGAATATATCTGAGCAAACAGTGAATACAATAGGATCTAATAGATCCAAAAATGAGATAAATCTAAAGTATTTATGGCACCTCAGGCTTGGCCATATAGGAGAAGACAGAATAAACAAATTGGAGAAACATGAGCTTTTGGGCTCATTGACTTTCGAGTCATATTTGATTTGTGAATTCTGCCTTCAAAGAAAGATGGCCAAATTATCCTTTATAGGACACAGGGAGGTCCACTGAAATACTTACCCTAGTACACACTGATGTGTGTGGCCCATTCGATGTGCAGGCTAGGGGTTGTAATTTTTTACTTCATTTTACCGATGATTACTCACGGTATGGATATGTGTATGAGACACAAATATGAAACTTTTGAAAGGTTCAAAAAGCTTAGATATGAAGTAGAAAAATAAGCACAAAAACTCATTAAGGTTCTTCGATCAGATCGAGGAAATGAATACCTTAATGGAGAGTTCCATGACTATCTCAAGGAAAACGGCATAGTCTCACAGTGGACACCTCCGGGTACACCTCAACTCAATGGGGTGTCAGAGAGGAGGAATCGGACCCTATTGGATATGGTCAGGTCCATGATGAACTTCACTGATTTACCTATATTTCTTTGGGGAGATGCCTTACTCACAGCGATTTATTTATTGAATAGAGTTCCCTCTAAATCCGTTCCTACCACACCGTATGAGATATGGCATGGTAAGAAACCAAGTCTGGGTCATCTCAAGATTTGGGGATGTCCGGCCCACGTCAAGAGACTACAGGCGGACAAACTAGAGGCTAGGACCATAAGTGCTCATTTTATAGGATATCCTAAAGAGTCATTAGGATACAATTTTTACGTCTCAGAGGATCATAATGTGTTTGTGAGCCGTCATGCCATCTTCTTGGAAAATCAGTTTATCCTTGATAGAGGCAGTGGGAGGAAAATTGAGCTTGAAGAGAAAGTCTCTGAAAAGCAACAAGTCATGGATCCTATCGAACCCATTAATACAGAGCCAGTACACGATGTCCCTCAACCACCTCACAGATCAAGTAGGGTCTCCCATCCTCCCGATAGATACTTAGGTGTACTAGAAGAGGATACCGAGGAAATGTTCCTAGTGGGAGATAGGGATCACACGCAGGATCCCAAAACCTACGACGAGGCGATATCTGATATCGATTCCGAGAAATGGATGGAAGCTATGAAGTTAGAGTTAGACTCCATGCATTCCAACCAAGTCTGGACCTTAGTAGATCCACCAGAAGGTATTGTACCTATTGGATGCAAATGGATCTACAAAAGGAAGATAGGTTCGGATGGAGAGGTAGAGACCTATAAGGCAAGGCTTGTGGCGAAAGGGTATAGTCAGCGCGAGGGCATTGACTATCAGGAGACCTTTTCACCTGTAGCCATGCTGAAATCCATCCGAACAATGCTTGCCATTGCAGCATTTCATGATTATAAAATCTGGCAGATGGATGTGAAAACTGCTTTTCTGAATGGATATCTTGATGAAGATATCTATATAGAACAGCCTTTGGGTTTCACTTCCAGTGATGTAGATCACAAGGTCTGCAAGCTGCAAAGGTCCATCTATGGACTAAAGCAAGCATCTCGGAGTTGGAACACTCGTTTCGATGACGCAATCAAAACGTTTGATTTCATCAAAAATGAAGAGGAACCTTGTGTTTACAAAAAGGTTAGTGGGAGCGCTGTCGTATTTCTCGTACTGTACGTGGATGACATCCTCCTGATAGGGAATGATATTCCCATGCTAACCTCGGTCAAGGTCTGGTTGTCAAAAAGGTTCTCCATGAAAGACCTTGGGGAAGCATCCTATATTTTGGGAATAAAGGTCTATAGAGATAGATCTAAAAGGATGCTTGGCCTATCACAGAAGATGTACATAGAGGAAGTGCTGAAAAGGTTCAGCATGGAAAATTCTAAAAGGGGTCGCTTACCCCAAAGGCATGGAATTAATCATTCCAAGAAGATGTGCCCCAACACATCTAAAGAGATTCAACGCATGAGCAAGATCCCCTATGCATCAGCAATAGGGAGCCTCATGTATGCCATGCTATGTACATGACTTGATATAGTACATGCTGTGAATGTCACGAGCATATGTCAATCAGATCCAGGCAAAAAGTACTGGATAGCTGTGAAAAACAGTCTTAAGTACTTGAGAAGAACTAAGGACATGTTCTTGGTCTTTGGAAGAAGATCAGAGTTGAAGGTAGAAGGATGCACACATATTGATGATAGAAAGTCTACATCAGAATATGTGCAATGGTGGTTCAGTAAATTGGAAGAGTTCCAAACAACCGATCATTATAGATTCTACCTTAGAAGCTGAATGTTAAGCCGTCTCTAAGGGTGCAGTGGAAATCTTTTGGTTTAAAAAGTTCATTGCAGAGTTAGGTGTAATATCATCAGACGTCATAACACTCTACTGCGATAACAAAGGTACCATAGCACTAGCTAAGGAGCCAAAGGTCTCACCAGAAATCGAAGCACATAGAGCGGCAGTTTAACCTAATAAGCGACTACCTCGAAAGAAAATAAGTAGAGGATCAGAGAGTAGACTCCACAGAAAATGTGGCGGACCCATTCACTAAGCAGCTAAGTCGATAGAAAACTGAATCGCATCTTGAGAAGATGGGGCTTAGGTTTATGGCTGATTGGCTTTAGTGCAAGTGGGAGATTGTTAGAAGTATGCCCTAGAAGCCAATCTGGCTAACACATTAATAATTCTGGGACATAATTTTGTACTTGACTTTATTATTATTGATTAATAAATGGGCATTCTTTTCATTCATATTGTTTATGTGTCTATGAATCGTCCAAGGAATTAATAAGATGATGATACATATTCTCAAGAGTTGAGAATTTGAGCCATGTATCATTGGTGATTAATTTCTAAATGCTCTTAATCAATGGATCATCACGAGGACGGTGATCGATCCGATCAGTGCACAGATCACTTTCCTTCTGGATGGACGAGACTTGAGTCCACAGTGTAGGGACACTGAAGTGATAGTGCAGGTGCTTGTTAGAGAACAAGGGTACTGAGCGTGACCAAGACAAGAAGTCACTTGGATGTCTATCCACTCGTCAGTGACTTGCTTGATGTTGCAGTAGTGTGACTGGTCCTTTGACCTGCGGTGCTTCGGCTACTCACAGTGAGGTTATTGTAGTTTGACTGCACACATACATGGTCTCTAGCCATATGGGTCCATGCAGTGTAGATTGGCTGCAGTAGGTTCACTGTAGGAGTAGGGTATGCACCTACAAGGAATCTATCGACCTTGATAGAAGAGGAGGGATCCTATGTGATTTGTTAGACTGAGTTCTAAGACCTTGGCCAGGGCAATAATATAAAGTGGAGAAAGAGTTTTTCACTATCGAACTCGAGTCGAATAAATTTTGACATATGACAGACGATGGAGTTTGACGAGTTGTCCATGACCTCCGTCCTGTAGGGATCCACGATAGTAGGACTGTATCACATGGTAACTGCACCTAGAGGTTCATCTTTCTATTCTACTGGGTAGCCACTACATGCTGCTAGGTGTCACTGGGGGATGGTGGGACTCACAGAAATTATCTCGATGATCGATAAACCCTAATGAGTTGAGTTGGAATCGTTCCAACCCATTGAAAGGAGTTTTCAATGATATAGTGATAGAGATCACAATATATCTCACTACCAGTCAGAGTAGAACCTATGGGGTCACACACGCTAGAAGTATTGACCGATCCGATGGTTGAAAAGTGATTATGAATCACAAGTAATCAATTCGATTGATATTCAGTTGAAGAAGGAACAAAGGGAATTAATTAATTGGACTTGAAACAAGAGTCCTACTTCGAGTAGGATTCCTAGAGTCCTAATTGGATTAGGATTGGGAATCCTAGTTGAAGTAGGACTGGGATTCCTACTTGGAATAGGATTCCTGCAATCCTAATGAGATTAGGAGTTTTGAATCAAAATTGGATTCCTACTTGAAGTAGGATTCCTAGAGTCCTAATCGGATTAGGACTTCGGATTCAAATAGAGTCCTAATTGGATTAGGACTAAAATTATATATGTCCTAATTTGGATTAGGGTTTCTTAAGTCACAATTAATTATTAATCTAATGAATCAATAAGACTCCTAATTGGATTATGATTGAAGAGTTCAATTGAGTCAAAATTGATTTAAGTTCTAATTGGATTAGGACTTACCTAGATTGGATCCAAATTGGTTCACCCTTGGGCTAAGCCTAATTGGATTAGGGCTTGACCACATTAGGGCATTCCAATCCGTACCTAATATGGATTAGGGTTTACCATGAGGAAGGGGATAAGCCCCTCCCCTTTCCACGTGGAGAAGGGAGAAGAGACGGCGCCCCCTCTTAGGAAAGACATCAAGAACTCCTAAATGTTAGGAGCTCCACATGTCTATAAAAAGGGACTTGTGGGCAGCACCTAGGGCATAGAAGAAGTCCTCTTCCTCCTTGCCGTACGCCTCCCTCTCCTCTCCTCTTGGTTCAGCCGCAAGCAAGGAAGATAAAAGCCAAAGGTGTTGGCGGCATCCTCTTCCTCCCTTCTTCCTTCCAACGCAGGGAAAAGAAAGAAGGCTGCGTGGGGATTCTTCTTCTTCCTCTTCTTCATCCTTCTTCTTCCTCCTCTCAAGCACAATCAAGGGTTGATTGAAAGAGAGAAAATCAGCCATCAAAAGAAGTCTTTGCAAGGGAGCTAGCACCCCGGGAAGACAAGAGAGCTTTGATCGGATCACTGCTTCGTGTGGATACCCGTAGAGGCCGGACACTTGAACGGCTTCAAGCAAACCTTCATCCTAGACCACGAACTTCAGTTTGCGGTGATCATCTACCCGCACAAGGTGAAGATCTGATCTTCCTAAAGGTTTAAAAAGTTTTAATTCTTATCTAACTATGAACGGTTCATGAAACAACGTTCATGCGATGAACGTCGATCCCGCTTATGCCGATTCCGCTGCCATCTGAATTTTTTTGAAATATCAGCGGCATGGGCAGGTTCCCAACACTCACAACCTAACTTGTTGTTTTTACGAGGTCACAACGAACTCGATCGGTTTTGATAGGCTCACCGACTAGAACCAACTGATTGTTTTTCCGGGTTCACAATCAAACCTAGTTGGTTTTCTCCGGTTCACCAACCACAACCTTACACCGTTGGTTTTATCTTTGGCTTACCAACAAACCTTACAACCCTTGATTCAATCCCCTGATTGAATCAAGTATACAAACTATGAGTTTATAGTTCACAGGAAAGTTTCTAAAAAAGCAAGTGTGAGACAATATAAACAAACAGAGTTAGAAACCCGCAAACAGATTTTAGATGCGAAAGTGGGGGGGCTTCTCGATTTCTGACTCTCCTCTTGAAAGTGCCGAAGGATGAAGAACAATAGTAGAGCTTTGAATACGAAGGAAGCACTTTTTGGTTTGAGTTGAATGCACTTCTTCCTTCTTTTGCTTGTATTTACTCTTCGGAAGCTTTTAGTAGTTGAAATGCTTTTATGCTCAGATGGAATAGCTCTCTTGTTGTTTACTACTATTCACTCTGGCTATTTAAGTGGTTCCTTTCGAAAACTAGCCGTTAGGGAGTGATTTGTAGCCATTCTGTCTCGTCTGCACATTCTGACAATGTATCCGTTGGGATCGGAGTCGACTTGTGCGATCTGGAGTCGACTCGGTGATAAGTGCTTAATAATTTATAGTCTAGTTATCTTTCCATGGCACTTATCAATGTTCTTAAACTGATAAATACGTATTTTACCATAAAATTGAATAATCATTGAAATAAATTTAAAATACGGTGAAAAGAAAAAAAATAATAATAATTCTTTTCTTAAATCAGATTCTAAACTTGTCTCTCTCTTGGTTGCAATCTTTCATGAAAACTACAGAAAAACATATAAGGAGATTGTGTTGATCCGGCTAAGGTTATAATTAAATGGGCTTTGGTCCTGGTTAGATTGAAAGTTATAATTGTATGGAAAATATTTGATTAACCCTTTTATTAAGTCACGGTCTTATTTATTTTATCTGGTCGAGTTCAGTCTGAAGCGGTTTAGTAAGAATTAAATGACATTGGACTCGAGAATAAATCAACAACCATCCAAAGCCAACTCCCCTATCCCTCCTAGATCAACAGCCATCCAACAGAATTTTTTTCACAATGCTGAAACAGGGAAACTCATGCCGATGATTCGAATTTTCCCCCATCAAAGCAACCCGATCCTCCATCCTCAATAGGACCTCGTATCAGCCGCGTGCCAAATCCACCTAAGAGGGAAATCAGTCGGGCGTCTTCCGCATCCAACTGTGGCATCGTCTTCATCCCCGGGTGTTCCGCCAGCGACCACTCCTCTGCTGCAATCAGCGAACCATTCCAGCCACGAGACCCACGAAATCCTCCACGCGTGCAGCCAGCAACCGAGTAGAAGACCAATCTCCTCCATGTTCCACACAGTGCACCAGCGCCATCAGCCCGTTCCAGCCGCATCAACCGCGTGCCCACCGCATCCAGCTCCTCCATCTTCATCCGAATCCATTCCCAGAAGCCGAATCCACCGACGATCTCACCGTCTGCATCCCTCCGGATTCAAGATCCCCAAATCCTGGATGACCCTGCCTCTGACTCTTCTCCCTTCCGCATTCACCAGTCTCTGCAATCAAGCCCGAGATCATTCCCAGCATCACGCCCTTCTCCAGCGATCTCGCGTGCAATAGGAATCAAGCCCGAGATCATTCCCAGCATCACGCCCTCCTCCTTGCTGGGGATCCATCGCTGGGTCCTCGGCGATCTATAAAAGAAGGACGAGCAAGGAGAGGAGTGGGGGAAGCTCGGGGAGAAAACAGGGGAGACCCCCTGTTTCGGTGAAAAGAAGAAGAAAGCCGAGAGGGAGAGAAAAGAAATAAAAAAAGAGAGAAAGGAGGGGGAAAGAGAATAATTTTGGATATTTTGGAAAAAATGAGAGGTGATCAATTTCATTTGAAGATGGGAGGTCGTCCGGAAAACATGCGCGGCTAACCGTCTAGTCTAGGGCTGGATGAAGCCCTAGCAATGTATCAGGGCAATTGTAGTTCTTACTTTTTTATTATTTTGGAGCTTGTTTAAATTCTTATTTTCAATGAAATATTTTTTTATGATATTTAAACTTTGAGCATGCTAGTTACTAATCATGTTTGCTAAAGTAGTCTAAGATGATCCATGCCTAGAAAGATGAAGTGTGCTGCATCCTAAATTAACATACTTGGTAGACACTTCATGCTACACCGAAGATGGATCTTCCTAACACTCTTTATGATTTTATTTTAAAAGGCTTGTAGCCAAATTGCATGCCTCTCCAAAAGACAAAAATTAAGAACACAGTCCTTGATGCAATGCTATGTGGTGGATTCCAAACCCTAGATCTATTTACTCTGATAAATTTCAATTCGCACTCATAGTTTAATTTAGTTAAATCAAGTTAGCAAATCCTTTTTCTTGATTTATTTTTAAAAGAAAAATAACTTATTCTTCAATCCCTGTGGACCGACACCCGTAATCACTATCCTACAGGATACGTGCTATTGCATGGTTTATTTTTAAAAATGAAAGAACCGATCAATTTTTGGCGTCGTTGCCGGGGATTGCTAGCATAATTATTTTTCCTATCATTAAAAAAAATTAATTAATTAAAAAAAAACTTTCAAAAATATATATATATCTAAAATAAAATAAAAAATTATTTTCTATTATTGTTACTTTTCTTATCTCCTTTTTCTCTTCTACTAATTTTTTTTATTTTTCTTTTGGTCTTATTTGATCAGAAATCGAGGAAAAAATCTGGGATGATCAAAAGGAGAATAGCTGGAAAAGGAATGCTGTAGAGGTTTGCCTAAAAAAAATTTAATTGCTGGGAAAATTCTCTTTGGTAACCTCTAAACCTTTCTTGTTTAAATTGATTATTAGCTTAAAATTTTGTGGTGATTGTTTAATTTTAATTTCAGCAAAATTGTGAATGCATGTCTGATACACATACACCAATTGATCTGCACTTAGTAAGGGCAATCACCCCAATAAGATAAGAGCCGGATTTCATCACCGGACTCTTGCCCAACTTAGGTGAACTCAATCTCACATAGTGTCACATTAATTAAAATCAATTAGACGTTGGCTCCTAGGGACATTCGAGCTCAATAGGACGAAGATCACCGAAAGTTGCACCAATTTCGCTCTGTGGCTCAGTTGATGTCTAGGCAAGTTTTGTTCCTATAAGGAAGACAGTTCATCTGTTCGAGGCAAGTGGGTTTTAAGTGGGACCTTTGCGAACGCATCGTGACCCCTCCACTTACCTGGGAGCTTACCTGGTCAACTCGGTTCATTAGACCGGATTGGAGGCTTAGGTGCCCTCTTCAAACCAGTTAGGAGCTGTCTAGTGATTTTAGGACAAATACAAGGATTGATGTGTTTTTCTTTTATTGCATGCTTGATTGATCAAGTACTAGTGTATGCAAGGGAGTCATTCTAGAGTACGTGATCTATTACCTTTTGATCCTGAAATAGAACGGACCCTTAGAAATATTCGAGCTGAGATCAGAATAATAGAATCATCCCCACCTCTTGAGATGGCTGAAGAACAACCCAAACTCCTGAGGGAGTACTTCCACCATTTACACTTCCCCATCTTGCATTCGATTACCTGAAGTAGCAGCTGTACAATATGAAGTAAAGTCTAGTGTGATCCAACTGCTCCCATCTTTTTATGGGCTCACCAATGAAAATCCATATAAATACCTAGATGAATTTCTTGAGATTTGCACCACTGTCAAGATTCAGAACTTCACTGATGATACTCTGAAACTTAGATTATTTCCCTTCTCCCTTAAAGATAGAGCCAAACAATGGCTGAATTCTTTAGAAGCCAACTCGATTCGTTCTTGGGATCAAATGCAACAAGAATTTCTTAAAAAATACTTTCCCATAGGAAGAACGAACCAGTTTAGACGTGCCATTACAAGCTTCTCCCAAACCGAGGGAGAAGAATTTCATGAAACTTGGGAGAGATTTCGGAACCTAATCCGTAAATGCCCTCATCATCAAATACCTAAGTGGCAGCTAGTGCAATGTTTCTATGACGGATTGACTGAACGAAACCGTCAGATGATCGATGCTGCATGCGGGGGATTTATGCTTCAAAATGAGCATGAAGCATGGCAAATATTTGAAAATCTTAATGAAAACTCCCTCCACCATGCTTCCTGTTCTCGTCAAGCACCCCCGAGTTCTCAAAGAAAAGGGACCATTTGTGAAATAAGTCATTCTATGGACCTGTCTAGCAAGGTAGATGCATTGTCCCATAAGATTGACCAACTGATGATAGGTGGGCATTTCATTAACTCTTCTCAAGCACAAATGTGTACTATCTATTCTAGCCTGTCCCACCCTATTCATGAGTGCCCCTCAGCGCCCTAATTCCCCGAACTCGTGCAAGAACACATCAATGCTGCTCAAACACAGCCCAGACCGGGTAATGACCCATTTTCCAATATATATAACCCGGGATGGCGGAATCATCCAAATTTCTCTTGGAGACAGCAAGCTTCGAATACTGCCCAACCCCACTCCCAAAATTTTCAAAACCCTCAGAATTTTCATCTCTACCATCCCTCAACTCAATTTCAACACCCACCTCCTCCAACCCAAAGAAATACAACCTTTGAGGAGAAAGTGTTGACTGCCTTTCAAGGTTTGGAGGCAAACACACAACTATTGCACTCTCACACGCAATCAATTGCTAAGCTAGAATCCCAAATGGGTCAACTAGCCAATGCATTAAACAAACGAGAGGAAGGTAAGCTTCCAAGTCAACCAATGAGTAATCCAAGGGGACAATACATGGCTTAAGAAACTCGACTAAATCATGAGCAAGCCAATGCTTTGACTACTCTGAGGAGTGGCCATATAATAGATAATAAGGTTGGGGAGGGTAACAATAAGAAAGGTGAAGAAGAGAAGAGGAATGTTTTATATGAAAATCCAAAACCTTCTTCAGCTAGTCCACCATCTGCCACAACCCACATTCCAAAGGCCCCATTCCCTGAAGCACTTAATGCACCCTCTCCCTTTGGCAAGAAGGGAACTTCATTAGAAGAGATGATGGAGGTCTTCAAACAAGTTAAAATCAACCTCCCACTCTTTGATGCCATCAAACAAGTTCCCTCCTATGCCAAATTTCTTAAAGATCTTTGCACCCAAAAGCGGAAATCTAGGACACATGTGCCTAAAAAGGTCCTCCTAACTGAGCAGGTAAGTTCCATTCTCCAACACAACACCCCTCCAAAGTTCAAAGATCCTGGTGTTCCCACTATTTCATGTGTCATAGGAAATAACTCTATCGACCGAGCACTCTTAGATCTAGGGGCAAGTGTGAATCTTCTACCCTATTCAGTCTATGAAAAATTTGGGTTAGGTGAATTAAAACCTACCTCGGTGTCCTTACAATTGGCTGATCGATCTGTGAAGATGCCAAGGGGGATGATTGAAGATGTTCTTGTCAAGATAGACGAATTTTATTTTTCAGTAGATTTTATCGTCCTTGACATGGAACATGTGCCCAACCTAAAAAAGCAAATCCCTGTGATTCTTGGTCATCCCTTTTTAGCGACAGCCAATGCATGTATCAACTGTAGAACTGGAGCAATGGATATATCATTTGGGAACATGAAAATTAAGTTAAATGTGTTTCATGCCGCTGAACAACATATGAGGGAAGATGAGTGTTGCCTAATTGACGAAATGGATGATCTTGTAGAGAACGCCCTTCCCTATATCTTAGTAGATGACCCCTTAGAGGCATGTTTGGCCCATTTTGACATTGACAACTTTGATATAGACAAGGCCGTAGAAGAAGTTAACATCTTACTCGACAATCAATCTCCTTTGAGTTCCCTTCCTTGGAAGATCCGACCTGAACCCCTTCCCCCCATTGCTAGCACACCACTTTGTCCTTCCATTGATTCTCCACCTAAACTTGAGTTGAAGCCACTTCCGACAAATCTTAAGTATGCCTTTTTAGGACCAGAAGATAGCCTCCCTATAATCATCGCAGCCAACTTATCTACTGAACAGGAGGGTAAACTTTTAAAGGTGCTAGAAGAGAATAAACATGCCATAGGATGGTCTGTAGCCGATTTGAAAGGGGTTGACCCCTCTGTTTGCATGCATCGAATTCATCTCGAAGATGATGCAAAACCCACCCGAGAAATACAAAGAAGACTCAATCCTAACATGAAGGAGGTAGTCAAGAAAGAAGTGGTAAAGTTATTAAATGCCGGAATCATTTATCTAATTTCTGATAGTAAGTGGGTGAGTCCCACACAAGTGGTACCCAAGAAATCAGGTATCACTGTGGTTGAAAATACGAAAGAAGAATTAATACAAACACGCACAACCACGGGTTGGCGCGTGTGCATTGACTACAGAAAACTTAATTCAATGACTAGGAAGGACCATTTTCCTCTACCTTTCATAGATCAAATTTTGGAACGGTTGGCTGGTCAAGGTTTCTACTGCTTCTTAGATGGTTATTCTGGATATAATCAAGTACCTGTTTACCCAAACGATCAAGAGAAAATCACCTTTACTTGCCCATTTGGGACATTTGCATATAGGAGGATGCCTTTTGGACTATGCAATGCACCCGCAACTTTTCAACGATGCATGATGGCCATTTTTTCAGATATGGTGGAAAACTTTCTAGAAGTGTTCATTGATGATTTCTCAGTTTTTGGCCTATCTTTTGACGATTGTCTGGACAATTTGACCTTAGTTTTGAAAAGATGTAAGAAGACCAACCTAGTATTAAGTTGGGAAAAGAGCCATTTCATGGTTCAAGAAGGCATAGTTTTAGGACACATCGTGTCCAAGAGGGGCATTGAAGTAGATAAAGCCAAAGTCGATCTTATTTCCAATCTCCCTCCACCCAAAACTGTGAAACAAATCCGATCATTCCTTGGCCATGCTGGTTTTTACCGTCGCTTCATTCAGGATTTCAGCAAGATTTCCAAACCCTTGTACAATCTTCTTGCCAAGGACACTCCCTTTGTCTTTGATAAAGCATGCGAGGAGGCATTTGAAAATCTTCGCTCGAAATTGACCACTGCACCTATCATACGGCCCCCTAATTGGACCCTTCCATTTGAATTAATGTGTGACGCATCCGACTATACAATTGGGGCAGTTTTAGGGCAATGGCTAGATAAAGTACCTCATGTCATCTACTATGCTAGTAAAGCACTCTCAGATGCACAATTGAACTACACCACCACTGAGAAAGAATTGCTAGCTGTAGTATTCGTGCTAGACAAGTTTCGATCTTACCTATTAGGATCCAAGGTTACCGTATTCACTGATCATGCTGCCCTTCGACACCTTCTTGCAAAGAAGGACACCAAACTCCGTCTGATTCGATGGATTCTTTTACTACAAGAATTTGACCTAGAAATTCGTGATAAGAAAGGAACTGCAAATGTCGTAGCAGACCACTTATCTAGGATTCTTCTTGAGCCCTCTAAGAATACCTCACCCTTACATGATGCTTTCCCAAATGAACAATTATTTGAGGTACAAGGAATGAAAACGCCATGGTTTGCAAACATAATAAATTACCTTACCATAGGACGAATTCCTGATAATTGGTCAACTCAAGACAAGAACCGATTCTTTTCACAAGTAAAGTTCTATTATTGGGATGATCCCGATCTATTCAAGTATTGTCCCGATCAAGTAATCCGTCGATGTGTCCCCGAATGCGAATTTTAAAGTATTCTTTCATTCTGCCATTCACAAGCTTGTGGGGGACATTTTGGGGGTAGAAAAACTGCAGCAAAAGTTTTACAGAGTGGATTTTATTAGCCCACACTTTTCAAAGATGCCCATAACTTTTGCCAAACTTGTGAACGGTGCCAACGGATGGGTACTGTTGCTGGGGGTCCAAACCGAGAATGATTGGCACAGCGGTGTGAACGGGGTTCCCTTGGAATTACTTCGGTTGCGCTCCGCCTTCTGCCGGGAGATCTGCAAGCAAGCCTCGCACCACCACCGGGGTAGTGGGGGCCCTCCGACGATCAAGTTAGGGGAGATCGAAGGAGAAGAAGAGGTAGCAGGTAAGATAATACTCTAAAAAATCTTGCTTACCCTCCCCTTCCCCCCCAGCCGCATATATATCAGGCTGGGGGGTTTTTTGGGGATTGGTCATCGTGTGGCCCGATGGGGTTGCCACTGACATGGTCGTTACAGGGCGTCGTGGGGCAGCGCTGGGTACGGCCATGGCAGGGCGTAGTGGAGCTCCGCTTTGTACGGCTGTTACAGCGGATCGTGGGGCAGCGCCGGATACGGCCGTTGTAGGGAGTAGTGGAGCAGGGGGCCGCGGCGTGCCTCAGGGGAACAGTCTGTTGTTGTCAAGAGATTGACGACTTGGGGTCGGATTGCTGGATCAAGGGGCAGCCGACCCGGGGTCGGGCTGCGGAGCCGAAGATATCCGACCCGAGGTCGGATTGCTGGATCAAGGGGCACCCGACTCGGGGTCGGGCTGCGGAGCCGAAGATATCCGACCCGAGGTCGGATTGCTGGATCAAGGGGCACCCGACTCGGGGTCGGGCTGCGGAGCCGAAGATATCCGACCCGAGGTCGGATTGCTGGATCAAGGGGCAGCCGTAGTCTTCCTGGGCGCGCGTGCCGGTCACGTGGGGCATGGTGGCTAAGTTCCCCCGTAACAGTAGCCCCCCACTTCCGAGCCTGGAACCAGGAGGGGAACGGGTGAAGGGAGTGATGCTTCGAGATTGCCGCCATCCCTCGGAAAGGCGCGTGCGCTCCGAGCTCCCCGCCTTCTTTATGGCGTATGGCGGTTGTCGCTGATCTGGCGGTCTGCGGATTTTGGCGGACATCCTTCCTTAGTGGCGTCGATTCGCCTTTGGGGCGCGAACGATCCTTCGGTAGCCAGGCGTCCTCTGGCGTCACCGAGGCGTTACCCGCCTTTCTGCCTATTTAACCTGGGGCCCTCCCCCGTCCGCCTTTCTCTTCACAGGCATCCTCGAGTTTCTCCCTTGTGCTGCTGCCGTTGCCGTCGGACTGTTCGTTCGCTCCTCCTTTGACGCTCTCGGAGCCGTTCTTCCTTCCCTTCCAGTGAGTTGCCCCACTCTTCAATTTAGGGCTCTCCGTACTTTCTCCTTTCGTATTAGTGTACCCCAGTCGTTCCGGTCCCTTCTCCCCTCTTGACCCCGTCCTGACCGTAGATTCACTGGCCGTTAGGGATGGACGAAGTAAGAGCGGACCGCATTCAGTCGGAGCTGGTCCCCGAAGACCTAGATAGGTTCGTGGCCCGGTACCACCTTCCCGAAGCCTGCAACGTTACGCTTCCGGGGCCTGAGGAGAGGATGTCCCATCCTCCTCCAGGGAAGGTCGCCATCAATGAGGACATCCTTCGGGCTGGGTTCCGCTTTCCCCTCTCGGACTTAGTCGTGCAGGTGCTTCGAGGTTTAAGAGTGGCGCCGACGCAACTGGTGCCGAACTCATGGCGTACCCTGACGGCCTTCCAGGTTTTCTGCCGCATGCACGAGGTTCCCGCCACCCTGAACGTCTTTTGGGAATGCTACGGCCTGAACGGCCACCCCCGGAACAGAGGGTGGTGGTGCTTTGCGGCGCGGCGAGGGTGCGGCCTCGTCAAGGAGGCTCCTTCCTCCATTCATGGCTGGAAGGAGCGTTCTTTTTCATCGACGTAGATCCATCTTGGGGAATCGGGACAACTTGGGAGACGCCGATGAAGTCCCCGATCGGCCTATCGAGGTTGTCGAGGGAGGAGTCCGATGGCGTCGCCGTCTTGAGGGGGTTGGTTGCCGAGGGCCGGCTCCCCCCGGTGGCTCGCCTTATTTCCGAGGATGCCTTGGTGAACGTCGGTCTGAGCTCGGTCCCCGCCGACCGTGAGCCCGCCACCACTTCTTCTTTTTAGCTCTTTTCTCCTCTTTCATTTCTTCTTTCCATCAGTTTCTCGGTTTCTAACCATCTCGTCCTTTTTGCAGAAATCGACGACGTCATGCAGTCGGACAAGGCAATGGCTGTTAGTAGGGCGTCCCTACTGGAAGCGGTCCGGAGGAAGAAACGGACTCCTCCGAGCGGGGTCCCACCGGCGAAGAAGCCCCGCCAGCAGGCGACTCCGACGCCGACAGACGGGTCCGGGCCCACCGATCAGGGGGACGCCGCGGGCTCGGACCGACAGTTGACGCCGCATCAGCCCTCCGGTGATGAGACTACCGTTTTTCTGGAGGTGTCATCCGGGCACGCCCGAGACGGCCGGGTCGGACGCGGTCGGTCCCCAGCCCGGCCTTCGACTCGGTCGGCTTCGGATGATACGGAAAGGAGGGGCGCGCCGAGGCCCCGGCCGAGCGGGACCCTGTCGATTTCTAGCGCGGCCCCCGCCCCGAGCACGGTCGGCATGACTCTCCCCCAAGCGATGGGTAAGGGTAAGGCTGCAGAACCACCATCCGGCTCCGGGGCGAAGTCGGGGTCGGCCTTCACTTTCGCCGGCGCCCGAAACCTCGTCGAGACGGTGCTGCTGGAGGGGGACCGTAGGCAGGTCCGGCAGATGGGTATCCCTGAAGTTGGAGCTGCCAGCTGCGTCTGTCTCATGTCGGTGAGTGTTCTTTTGGTCGCTTTCGTCATTTATAGGCTCTATTGATCCCCGTCTGACGCTCTCATTTTTCCTACCTCTTAGCTCTTCCAATACATGATCCGCCTGGAGGAGAGCCACGAGGAACAGGCGAGGCTTCTGGCGAGGGCCGAGAGCCGATTGAAAGCTGTAGAGGAGGGAGGCCGGGCTGCGGCGGGGAGGACGACCAGGGATCTCGAGACGAGGCTCCAGGTGGCCGAAGAGCGGGCACTCGGCTTCGCCGCCCTCGAGAGGCAACTGTTGGAGGCTCAGGAGCAACTCAAGGTTGCCTCGGGTCTCAAAAGCGAGATCAGGAAGGCGGAGGAGCGGGCCGAAAAGCAGTCCCGGAAGGCTGCCGACTTCCGGGAGAGGTGGGAGAAGGCCCAGCAGTCGGCCGACAACGCCCGCAACCGAACCCGATCTCTTGAAGCCAAGCTGGCCGAATTGGAGTCGGCCTTTGAGGGGACTCGTGCGAGCAACCAGGAGCTTCATTCGCGCCTGGAGGAGGCTGAGGCTGCTCGCGTCGCTGCCGAGGCGAAGCACATGGAGGCTCGGGCCCGATCTGCTGAGGGTCTCCTCCGAGGCGGACGACCGGATTGTGGCGAAGGTCATGGAAGCGAAAGCTCAGATTACGGAGCGAGCGGAGGCGGCGCTGGCCGAGAAGAGCGCGGAAATCGGGCGTCAGGCGGTACAGGCCTATCGTCAGTCCGCCGAGTTCATCCGTGACATGTCGGACGCGGAGTCTGACTCCTTTGCCTTAGGCTTCGATGAAGGCCTGGCAAGGGTGTCCGCTAAATACCCCGAAATGACCTGAGTGGGGTCTTCCTCCTCGACTCCCCTCCGATGCCATTGCCTGCCGATTCTCCAACCGTCTCCCTACCCTTCGCGGACGAGCTCGCCGTTCCCGACCCAGGGGTTCGTCCAAGCTGACTCTCTGTACTTTTCTTTGTTCTTTCTTTGTATGTTGGCGTTTTGCCACGTTGTATGGGTCTCGACCCTGATGCAACGAAAGTTAATGCAAACAAAGTGCTTCCTCATTTCACTTTCATCCTTCCTCTTTTTAACTCCTGGTAGCGCCTCGCCGACTCCTGACTCTTGAAGTTCTTCCGACGCTAGGCCAGGCATCCGAGGGTTAGGCCTCAGAAAATTCTTCCGGCGCTAGGCCAGGCATCCGAGGGTTAGCCTCAGGAAATTCTTCCGCGCTAGGCCAGGCATCCGAGGGTTAGGCCTCAGGAAATTCTTCCGGCGCTAGGCCAGGCATCCGAGGGTTAGGCCTCAGAAAATTCTTCCGGCGCTAGGCCAGGCTGTAATAACCCCCAATTTTTTTTATATATATAAAAGGGATAGAATAGTCCTTTAAAATTGATATAAGGGGTAAAATTGGAAGGAATCAAAAGGTAATGGCATAGTTGTAGATGCATTGAAGTGGTAAGGGTAAATTGGAAGGAATCAAAAGTTAATGGCATAACGGTAGATATGTTGAAGTGTTAGGGGCAAAATGGGAATTTAATAATATTAAACCAAAGGGTGAATAGTGTTTTTGATGTGATTTAATTGGAGGGTTTGAGCTGGTGAAACCGAGAGAAAGAGGGAGGGGGTTCTCAGGCGTGAAACAGAGGAAAGAAAGAAAGAAAAAGAGAAGAAGAAGAAGAAGAAAGAAAAGAGGAAGGGGATTCGAGGAGGAAAGAGATCCCGGTTGCACTTCCAGCTGAAGGGAAAAACGTAGATCTCCTTCCCCTCTACGCAAGGACCTCGATTTCCAAAAAGAAAAAGGTAAATGTCCATCCCTATCTAGTCTTTGATAACATTAGGCTATACAAAGGGTGAATATAGTCTAGAGGGGTCGGATAAGGGTTGTAGAGGCGGTTAAAAGAGGAAGAATCGGATTTTGACAAATTTTTCCGGCACTACGGAAAAACTGTGTCGAAGTTCCAACTTCGGCGAATTATTTAGGGGGTCAAACGGCCTCCGATGATGATGCATGTTATCTCTTTGGAATCCTCTATGAGTGTAGAATGTTAGGTAAAAATTTCATCAAATTTGGAGTCCTGAAAGTGGATCAAAACCGGGATGAAGTAACCCACTGTCAGTTCGGGTTACTGTTCATCCGGGTGGAAAATAGGGGATTTCATGCTATAATAGGGTATTAAGCCTAGATCAAGCTTAAAAGGACCTTGTACTCATGCAAGGGAGTCCCTAATACATATAAATGATGAGTTAATTAATAGAAAAAGAAAAAGAGAAAGAAAAGAAAAGATTTAGGGAACGGGGGAGTTGAATTAATTAAAGTCCCCTATATTATAATTGGCACGTAGATTATAGCCCTTGATACAAAACTAAATGTATTGTAAATGCATGTCACAGTTGGGCAAAGAAGCTAGGGAACAAGGAGGAAGAAGTTCCCCACTGCCTGCTGTAGATTTTTGGAGGCGTATCAGGGGCTGTGCCAGATTGACAGGTGAGTGGGAGTCATGTACTTTGCACCATGAGCATCCTTAATTTATTTTCATGAATGTCGCCAAGTGTGAATTGATTCCACTTGAGGCATATTGATTGATATTGTAGTAGATTCCTCTATAATCTTGATTCTCTATGCTTGATTATTCTATACATGCATTTGAGGAAACATTGAGAGGAATATGAGGGGGTTGATGAGTAATCAAATTGATTCCGAATTGTGAAATGATTTCTTTGTAAATTGATTTCATTTCCTCTATTTCAAAGACTTGTACAGCCCTTCTCATGGTATATTGAGTTGCATTGTACTCCCGTGATTCCTCACTCCCAACCCTGATGTTAGTTTATGATTGGGTCATGATCGAGTGAGTGGTAATCGTTGATTATACTCCTTTTAGTAGAGTATTGGGAGGGTGCATTATGGCATTTATGCATGGCTTGGGCAGTATCTGCAGGACACCTATAGTCGATGGGTGTTGAACATCGGCCTTTGTGCACATAGTAGCCTTCTGGGTGGGCGGAGCCCAGTCCCTTCCTAGGGGGGGACACGGCCCTAGGCGTAGGATCGGCCGGTCCTACGACTTATATTCTGCTTGCCGCCGGGCATAGTAAGACCCCGCGAGGTGCAGTATGGCTTTCCGCGGATGTAGAATTCCCGCGAGGTGCCGTTTAGTATGTAGATGTGAGATGGATTTCTGTTCTGGATACTGGCCGGCATTTATATGATCAGTGTGGTATCTTATCCTGCATATGCATGTGACAGTGGGGAGTTGTTGCTGGTTCGCCTGGGGCGTAAAACCCACCTCCCGATAGCTGTCTAGCATTTACATTATCGATATGGTGTCTTATCCTGCATATGCATGTGACAGTGGGGAGTTGTTGCTGGTTCGCCTGGGGCGTAAAACCCACCTCCCGACAGCTGTCTAGTGATGATTTACATATT